>NW_024962316.1:0-124384 GCF_019238085.1 Lagopus leucura | reverse complement strand
GCCCCCCCCCCCCCCCCCCCCCCCCCCCCCCCGGCGGGGCGCGCTGTCTCAGGCGCGAACCGGGCCGTGAGCGGTTCTCTGCCCCGAGCGCTGTACCATTGGGGTGGTCTCACCATGAGGTGCAGCTGAGGCCCTTGTGCAGTCTACTTTCAAGTTCCTCACTGCGGTGCCCGTCAGAGGAAGTCGTCAGTTGCAATACCGCTGTAGTAGAGGTTAAAAACAGAACGTTGCATTTCAAGGTAGCCACGTTGCCATAAAAGACTCTGGGCACTCACCTGCGTACACCTGTTGGGCCACAACGGAGGTGCTTGGAAACAGCCCTGGCTACACTCCACACCTTTCACCTAAAGCTGAAAGGCAGAACCCCAGAGGGCTCAAACCTGGGGAAGGCAAAGGAGGCAGTGAAATCAGCTCCTCAGCAGGAGCCCATAACAGGTTTTAGGTTCCCCATCCCACATAAGCTAGACTTTCAGAAAGCATTTAACTGTAACTACTCACACTGTACCTCTTCCCAGTTAGTTTATTCCTTACACCCTTGTGCTTTACCAACACTTCACTTTCCCACACGTCCACCAGTGCCACACAGTGAAGTTTAGCCACTGGAAGGAGCCCATCCAAACCGCACTTTTGCCCATCTGCTGCAGAGATGCTACAGGTTGGGATGAGTGCCTGCAGCCTGCCCAGCACTGACTGCCTCCCGCAGTCACCATAGCACAGAACTCTGCCCCAACTGGCAGCAGTTACAGCATCACAGACCTCTACCACGATGAAGTATCAGGCATTTTTTAATTCATATGCAGTTCAGTCATGCAGACCACAGACTTCATACACTTACTAGGAAGGGATGGGAATTCACAAAATAAAAGATCCTTACGCTGTTCTTTCAACACCGCTTTTCTTGCTTCCTGGTTCTTTATCTGTAAAACAGTTACTTTACCAAATCACATACTAGATTTTTACTCTATTTTATATATATATATATATATATATATATATATATATATATATATATATATATATATATATAACCAATATACACAATACCAGTATACACAAGTCTGTACAGGAAATGAAGCACCATTCTACTAACACTAAAAACAAACAAACAAACCAAAACAAAACAAAAAAAACCCAGGGCAAACCTCATTTACAGCCATGCACTATCTTATAGCACAGTAATTTTGCTAATGGAGCTCTGTTTTGAGATCTGCAAGCCGAAGTTACAAAGCATCTAATTTGCAGTAGAATTATCCTAATTGATGTTAAATAAACAAAAACTCAGAACAGTACAATTGAAATTTATATGGAAGAACAAACTGTTTTTTAAAATCCAAATTATAAACTTAAAGGGAGCAACTAAACAACGTTTGAAAACCAAAGCTGTGAAATTATGCAACATCTTAAATGCCTATATTTTTTTCCATTTATTTTAGCTGCATTTGAGTAGGAAAAAAAAAAAACTATCTTTTACATTTGGGTTATAGTAGTGTGGAAATCTAACTAAAAAGTTAACCCCCTGAAAGTTGAAGAGATGCTGAGAATCTTGTTTTTTGTATTTTAATTGAATATACCATATACTTTTCTCCAGTGCTGACTATGAAATATTTTGAGTACAAGAATATCAAAGTAGTTTTTCCATTATTTCTCTATAGTGAAAAATAGTAAGTATTAAAAATTAAAATAGGCTTAGAGTAATGAAAGATGAATACAAAAGTCCTGCACCAGCAATTAGGTCTGGAAACCTGTTTCAGAGAGTTAAAGGAGAACAGCCAACACCTTCATCTGAAAAGATATTTATTTTGAGAACTTCAACTTGCACATTGTACAAAAATTAACAAATTCAGCAAAAAGCCTATAAAACATTTTTCCCCTAACATATTAACATTATAATTTTAAAAGAGTAAGAGTAAAGAAAAACAAAACCCGGCACGTTTGTTCCAGTCTGTCTGCAGTCAAATGTGATTAAAAACATCTCTGTCTTGCTGAGGTATTAAACTGCAAACTTTGATTATGTTAGAAAAAGACAATCCATTCACAAAAGCAAGCCTCCTTGGTGTCATATACAATAACCAAAATGTTTCCAAAAGTCAAAATTAATTATTCTCCATTTCTAGGTAGAAACACAGTGGGGAAAAAAATAATATATATATATAAATTCACGTTACCATCACACACCTAGCATTAGGAGGAAACCTGAAAGTTTGCAAATCCATGATAATCATATACAGCTACAGTGTTATATTTTACTCAAAGAACAAAATCCGGTTGGCAGGTTTAAACAATTCAGTGCTTATGAAAAAAAATAATACATATATATGGTGATTCTGGGCCCAGTATTTCAAAAAAAAGAAAGAAAAAAGGCACTTAAGAATGGCTTTAGTATATTCCATAATGGCATTTCAGGACAGAAGACAGAACCTGGCTGAACAAATAGTTCCCTAATAGGAAGTCCAACTGAGGTAGTACTTCATATTGCTCTAACTACTTGACTATAAGCCAGTAGTTTGTTTGAACATACAAAATTAGCAGGAAATGGCTTTGATAAGTTTTGTCAAATGTATAAAAACAGTTATTGAAAAAATAACAAATACCCACTTGTGTTAGAAAAACAGAAGTCATAAGCCAGGAACCATCTTACACACCAAAATGCTGCCAGGGTGATGCACAAATCTACTTTTATGCCCAAATCCCAAATGTTGAAGATTGTTCTAGCAACCAAGCCATTTTTTTTGAATAAAACAAAAATAAAAAGGTGGGGAGAAGGGACAGAAAAAGCAGAAAAACTTTCACAATTGTCAGCAGCCTTACCAGAAGCACTTTGTAAATCCCCATTAAAAAATATATATATATAATAAACTCTGCTGATGGATGGCAGTTTTGAGGGGCAAGTAATTGTACAAAGTTCAGCATTTAGAACAAAAAAACCCAAAAACTATGGACATATGGAAGGTTCAGGTTTTTGTTTTTTGTTTGTTTTTTTTTTTTTAAAGAAATATGTTGGGTATTTTTTTGTTGTTGTTGTTTTTTAAGGGTCTGGGAGAACACCAACTACTTTTTTTTTGTTTTCTTAAATTAAGCCCATGTAAAATCCATTAATAATTTTGAATAAAAGAAAATTAGAAGTGCTTTACGGAATCACCGCCCGTTGCCATATCCAGGAAAGAGCTGAGTTAGAATGGTCTGCAGTGTTTCATTCACTTGCATGGTATAATTTTTGCCAAGGTCGTAGCGGCAGGCTGGACAACTGTACACATCAGCTTTGAAGGACCTATCCAAACAATCCTGGTGAAGGATGAATAAAGAAATTGGTTAAGAATAGAAAGACTTGCAGTTCCGCTTATTCTACGCAGCCCCTATTGGAAATTGAGATTCCTTCTACATCCAAGTCCACCTAGGTACTTGACAAGAGCTGAGAAAGCCCCAAAGTGCTGCCAGGCTGGTCATAGGAAAGAAAGCTTCCTTCATTGCAACCACTATTATAATAAGTCCATGTTCTTCAGAGCACATTTGTCATGGACACAGTGTTTTAGGGCATGGTAGAAATGTTGAAGACTACTGTACCTTCCATAAGAACAGTTCACATCATACCTCTAAGGAGAAACAGACTAAAAACCCATATGCTTTGTAACACTGTTGACTCCAGTGTCACTGAGCAGTATTACTCAATCCACAGATAAGCTCTCATTACCCTCTTTTAAAATAACCTGATAGTAGCAATACAGCAGTGGAGTTTTCCTTAAAGCATCAACTTTTCTGTGCAAAGAACTATTATCAAATCACAAGTTTTCACATATATACCTGAATCCTGCTAAAAGATTGAGTCAAAACAAAATCTCATCACTAAACAAGTCAGTTCAAGGTTTGTTGGCTCAACTGCTTAACAGGAGAGTTGCACCAACTGCTCACCTTGCACACGTTATGTTGGCATACAGTTGTGACTGGCCGAAACACCACCTCTTGGCAGCAAATACACAAGAAAGCCTCTTCAACTTTATTTAGAAATTTCTGTAACGAAAACATTTGAACTATTTATTACATTATGAAAGACACAAGCAATTTTTCTACAAAGCTCAACACACACCAAAAAAAAAAAAATTAGCAAGTTCCTCTCCTTCCTATTGGTCTTAAATACGAGTACGAACCAGTGCTTTAAAGTCATGCTGTGGATGCCCACAATGAAAAAAAATACTAACAATCTGAAGCTACTTCCTTGCACAGCCAAGAAGTTTATATCTAGGGATAAGTTAACCGTCACTTTATTTCAGGAATGACAAGCATGATTTACCGGTCCATCTTTAAGAGCATCAAGTACTTCATTCCACAGTTTTTCATTGGCTTCATCATTCCTTATAAGAGATTTCTGCTGAGACGTCAATTTGTATGGCTCAACTTTTGATTTCTTCGGAGTCCCTGAAGGAGAGTTAAGGACCTTTTCCTCCGCTCCTGAAAGAAAACAGAATGACTTTAAACAAAAAACAAAACCAAAATCAAACAAACAAGATTAGTAAAATGCACAAAGACCTACAAGGCTTTCTATATCCACTTGCCTACTTCACAAACCTGCTGATTTTCTTTTCCTCTTTCCTTTCCCTGGAGTATCAAACTCATCATCTCCATTATTTTCTTTATCTTTGTTTGCAACGGCTTCCAAATACCCCTCAGGATACTGTAGGAAAACAAAACCAAAAAGCATCCAATGTAAATATGCCAATTCATAGACTTACTGTCTATTACAGGTTGGAAAGGTAATTCCTGGAGCAACTGGCATAATAATGGAACACTGTTCTTCCAAAGCGCTAGGCTGCAAAAATTCGCTAAAAGAAAATTAGTTTTGTCCATTTCATCTCCTGATGTAAGAAGGAAAACAACCCATAAGATTGAAAGCACTTCAATCCCCCTCAGTCTAAAGCGGGCTCTCTTGATTCCTAGAATCTTACACAATGCAGAGCAGATTATCCTCAATGTATAACAGAAAAAGCCCTGCTATCCATCAAGTTCTCCAAGGGAACCACAGTGATGTTCCAGAAGCACACCTGCATTGTTAGGCCAAGCTTCTTCATCCTGTCCTTTCCTTCTTTGGTCCAAGGAGCAGGTTCTTCATCATCTCTCCTAAGCAAGTAACGCCACACTAGAAATCCAGATTTCCCTGTCTCAGGCCAGTATTTCACAACCTTTAAAAAAAAAAAAAAAAAAAGCCACATTCAAGTCCACCAGACATTATAAAAACTTATTTGCCATAAGCAAATTCTCTTTTCTTAAATCAGTAGATTCAAATCCTACTTACCTTATATATGCCATCATATCTGTTCCCTTCTACAGGAGCATATTTGCTGTGTTTGCCTCCTTTTACATTCCTCACCACTCGGACTGGTTTTCCAGCTCTCCAGTCCTTAGCTTCAGCTCCATTTTTGTCATTGATGGGAGCACTGCAGTTTAGAGCCAAAGCTCTGTAAGAAAAAGTCCATTCAAGTTAGCATATTTACCAGACAGAACTTCAGAATCAAAAAGGGAAGATAAAGAAAAGCAGAACTTATATGTAACCCAATTACTACAGAGCTCAACTACGGAGTTCAACGACACTGTTTTACTCAACACTGCACTGATACAGTCAGGTGCTATTACTACAAAGAGTAGCAGTGTATTGTCACTGTGCTGAACCTTAGCTTGGCTTACCAAAAACATGTTTATGCTATTTTACTGCTCTGTTCTTATGTTTGAGCCAATATTGAATGTGAGACGACTATCGTTTTTTATTGTATTTGATTTATAGAATCATAGAATCGCAAGGTTGGAAACGACCTGCAAGATCATCTAGTCCAACTGCACAGTACACTCTAAAAAACATTTCCACTGCACAGCTGATCTGCAGCCTACAAACGTAGTTTTTGCACTTAGCCAGTTTCTTTTGATTACAAATAGTACAAACAAACACTCAAGTTGACAGATTGCCAGCTTCTAGGTTAGAAATTGAATGTAAATGTTGCCAACCTGTTCATATTGGTGAGTTTTTGATCACAAGACTGTTCTGCTGTACGTTTGTTTCCAGAAAGATCACGACCTCCACTCCCTGTATATGTGAAGGAATTCCCGTGATCCTGAAACGCACATGGATTGTTTCAACATATTCACAAGAGTAATTCAATACAAGAAGGAAAAGTCTTTTAATCAAGTAGCTATAACATTGCATTCTGGAAAAAAAAACAAAAACAAAAAAAAACAAAAAGGAAAGATAATTCCTCCATTTAAGTGTAGTTCCCTCTTGAGAAAAGCAGAAGAGAAATCAGGGTTGCAACTGCTGTCTCATCACACCTGAAAAGTGCAAAGAGGCCTCTGCCAAGAGAGTAGCACACCACTTGCACAGAACCTGTGTGGAAGCGCATGGCGTGTTCTGGATGAAAGATCATTTAACTTGTGCGTTGGTACTTACACTGCTGCATGAATTAGGACTCAAAACAGTAGATGAGATATATTCTGCATTCATAGGTGTTTTGTGAGAGGTTCAAAGGGGCATTCGGGGGGAAGGAGTCAGGGAGTAGTACTACACTGATGAACTATAAGAATGAGCATTACAGGCTGGGAAAGCCTGATAAGGATTACATTTGGCTAGGTGAACAAACAGATACATTCAGCAGTAGCACTTCTATCCCTGGTTTTGTTCTAGATCTTGCAGCACATACAGAGTCTGATGAGACCCAGAAAATACAGCTAAGAACTCCTGGATTAAAAGCTGACATATAGATGTTAAACTTAATACAGACGATTTTCCTGGATTGGAGACTTCCTTCACCTATTTTATTCTAAATAACTATCGTGAGAATGGAGAAACATCTGAGAGAATGTAGGATGTAATTATGACCATAGCTGCAAGTCAGTTTGATTCTCAGACATAAATAATAAAGATTCACTTACTATATCATCTTCATAGCCTCCTGCCAGAACTAAGGAATAAGCACCATCATTACTTCTGCCATGGATCCCAGCCACATGCGGCCTGTGAACACCAGATTCGCTCACCTGGAAGAGGAAAATTAGATTAAGTTTAAAAAAAAAACAAACAAAAAAACAATCCATAAGTTTGATAGGCAACTGCTATCAACAAACCACAAGCAACATGATCACTTATTTGTCTTGGAACTAAAATAGTAGTATTACTTCACATTTGATTTGCATATATTCCAGAGAGAAACTGTCTTCACCACCACCCTCCCAAAATGTCCAGATAAAAGAAAGAAAAATGTTTTCAAAAATGAAGCAATGGAGTATTCCAGTGAATTGAGCACAAGGATACTTTTCATTATGTGATTTTAGAAATGTTGATTTTTCCAACCTAGATTGCTTATTGAAAATGCCAGGAATTTTACAGTAACATGCAGTAACAACAGGTACTACAACAACATAAGGGTAATAGTCTTTGAAGACTTGCAATGGCAGCATTCACATCCTACTTGAAAAAGTCTGAGTAGCTCACAGCTTTCTTTCTACCGTTTATAAGAGGACAATAAAGCTGTTTAATATATCCAGATTTTTGAGAGAGACTTGACGTCAGAAGAAGGGGGAGATACCACACACCTCCAGGGCAAAAAACTGGAAGTACATACATTTGGTCTGGATTTTAAGTCATCAAAAAAGACCCACACCTGAAAGGCCTGAACAATGCAACATTAGCTGTAGAACACTCGATACAAAGCCAGAATTCTTTCCTTTCTGCATTTACATATCCAGGGACGTATACTTCTAATATTAACCATTCCAGGTTTTACATGTAAGAGCGAGATCATTCCCACTTTTCTTATAGTGTAAGAGACCAGGATTCTGTTTCATACCTGAACTCTGAACTTCCACATGGTGCCAACTGGAATACCAGGAATTGGTCCATAGTGGTTAGAGGGTACAATGGTACATTCCTTTGTGCGACCAACACATGCCATGCCCTATTTCAAAAGGGAGACCAGTTAGCCAAGAATTACAAGGAAACACACACCAACGCTATTCTTCAAAAATAAAACCTGACCTTGCCCCAGTCTCTCCGCGACGATGAATTAGCAGATGCCATCTTTTGTTTCTTTTTACTTTCTTTTAATTTCTCTCCTGCCAGAACCACCTCACTTGCATCATTTCGACATTCAGGGCAATACCTGAACTCATAAACCAAAGAAAGTTAACAAGCAGCAAAGCTTAAATTTCAAAAGAGAAGAGTCTCAAAAATAGGGTTATAATGTTACAGTTTCCCCATATGAACAGAGACAGGACACTGAAGCAACTCCCCATACACAAATTGGATCTGTGTTAGCTGTGTTAGTGGCCTTGCACCATCTTCTAAACCACTGCACATGTCAAGAAATCATCTGTGTCATAAAAATTATTGCATCCCATTTCAGCATGTTATACATGAAATAAAACCATATATTTTCCCACATGACAGCTGCTCCAAAGTAACACCTCCTATCTTATTTCACGTTGGCCCACAACAGAAGAGGTGGATGTCGGTGGGATGGCAGTAGAGGTGCAATCTTCCCACCAATATCCCGTTACATTTTGTTGCCATGCGACAGATGACAGCAGAGGAGCAGCGTGACAAAATGGTGTCTGACGTGGAAGTGCAAATGAAGAAAAGGGTTTGAACTGAATTTCTCTGCGCAGAAAAAACTGTATCCATTGATAATTATCAGTGCCTGCCAAATGAACAAAAATGCACACCTAATGGTGGTGACTGTGTTGTGAAACAGTTTTTTGTGACCTAGAACTTGCTCTATCAAGTAGTGTTGCTGTGCTTTTAGTAACTGTTGTAGTTTCCATGGAAATAAATAGGAAGCATTACTTTATGAGTTACTTCCATTTTTCTTTGAGGAAACGTATGTCCCAAAACTAGGGAAAAAAAGTTTGAAAGCCACTGGCTTACTGTCCTAAAAAAAATACTCTCACTGACCTGATTTTCAAGAGAAGCTATGAAGTTTCCTAACAAAAACAAAATAAAAAGCTCAACACACACAGAACACCCAAAAAAGTAGCACAACTCTTCACCTCACACAATCACTCGCCAACTAACAGGAAGCCCTAGTCCTTACTCACTACTCAGTCTAGATGGCAACAATGATACCACACAGCATTATTAGAACTTACCAGTCCTCGTCATCTGGTATACTACTGAGGGGAGGGTTGAGGCAGTAGATGTGGAAAGCCATATCACACTCATCACACATGAGCTGTTTATCAGGATCTTGTTTACCCCCACAGATATGGCAAGCACAGATCCTGCAGGTTTTGTTTGGGTTGTCCTTACAAGCTTTACACACAGGTCCACTTTGTCCTGTTAGCAAAAAGAAACAACGCTCCAGGAAGTGCGAAGATACATTACGAATGGTCAGAGGAATCACAGCTGCACGTGTTTTAGAATTCTGATGCTCAGACGTTATTAAGAGAACATCACAAAATAAGATAACAGTACGTGTGTGAAAAATACAATACTCACGTTTCAATGGTCTGGCACTAATTGGACAAACACTGCCTGGTTCTTCAATTTTATAAATGTCATCCACAAATTTAATTCTGCAGTCATTCAAAGAATCACCAGCCTCCCTACAATAAGTTGATAAAAGTCAAAGTTCAGAAAGTATCATACAGTATGAATTCACAGCTCACATACATCAGTAATATAAACTGATCTGACATCAGTCCTGTATCTCAAGAAAACCCATTGTAGCATCAAGTGATCTACAACAGTAGTATGACAGCATCACCATGGAATCCTTCCATGTAATTGAAGTGTGCTCCTTTTACTTCGCTGAAAATTTAGGTACTCGTAGAGTTGAAATTGTCATTGAAATATTTTTTGTTGATAACAACCAGACTAAAATCCTCTACTCCTTTATAAAATCAAAATAACTACTGTGAGAGGAAGAAGGAATGTTCTGGCAACCCTCTGAAAATGTACTTTTATCATATGAAACACAAATTGAGAGTTCTTCATATGTACATGTTAGAAAGGAATTGAAGATTATCATCCTTATAAAGTGAAGGCTTATGCTAAATTTTCATATGTAACACAAAACATTACCCTGAAGTTTTTGTTAAACCACTAGGTAATACAGTAAACAGAAAATTCTTCACCTCCTAGCAAATATGGGGCTTTTTCTCCCAGCAGTATGCAAATCCACAGATCAGTATGCCCTGTGATTCCCTGAAGCGCTCAATTCCTCCAGTTTAACTCAATCACCCCAAAAGACAGTTCAGTTTTCCATCTCTCCTCAGCATTTCTGTTGCTGGTTTTGTTTGTTTGTTTCCAGGATTTGTTTGCATTGTTTGTTTGTTTGTTTTGCAGTCACTCAGACCTCATGAAAGCTTAAGTAGAGCTGGAGAGTTCCATTTATCCCACATTTCTGTTCTGAATTGCTTACCCAAGTAATATCTTCGCATTTATCTCCCTGATCAGTTTTGTTTCCCTTTTCTGCAGGATCTCGGCATCATACCAAAAACCTCTCTCTGTTGGTTCATCAGGATTGTAGTTGACCATCACCACCTGTCCTACTTCTAGCTGATGCCATTTCAAGATAGTCCGTGCACGAGACCGTACATCATTCGAACTCAGTTCCACAACTCCATTCTCTGGATAACTTGGAAGGTCAGGGAAGAAAAGTAAGATTCATCATCACACTTTATTCACAGTATATTTTACCTAGATGAGTTGATTTAAGAACTGAAGCCACAAACTGGAATACTGGATAGAATAAAAACTCCTCCTACGCAGTCACAGCTAAAAAGAGCAGCCTAACTTAATTAGTATTGCAACCCATTAAAAACTTGGGTAATAGCATTTCATATCTCTAAAAACATGATTCCAGTCCATGTGTTTTGTCTTACGGTTAATGTGGTTAACTCATACAATTACTGTGTTAGCCCAGTTCTGTTTTACCTCAGGGATCTCTACAATCAAATTCCCCACTGACATCACAATCCAAATGAATTTATTAGCCACGAAGTCAGCAAAACTCACTCTTCATATTTCACATGATATATTACATCTTCTTCAGGAATGGTTGTCTGCTGATCAGCAACTGCACGACTCTCACTCGCAGCTTTTCTTCTGGTTACATTTACAACCTGGGCTTCAAACCATGCTCCCATATTCATATCACGAGCATCAACCAAGTCATTGATCTATATAAAGCAAAGTATACAGCTCACCAAAGTCATTTTCAAAGTAAGCATTTATTTTCCAATCTACTTGAAAATTTAACCTTCTCTAGCTAACTACTGTCAAGATTTTTAACCAATTAACTTTAAGATCTCCTTTACTTTCTGTTCCCAACATGCATCCCCCTATGGTCTCCTCTGATTGATCCTGTCAGGCTAAAAATCCATTATATACCAGCACGTATAAAAAGCCTTGTTATCTAGTACAAACCATTAATTAACCTACAACAGGCTTTCAGAGTCATCTTGCTCATAATCTGACAAAGAGAACACTAGATCTGTAATAAAAAACACTGAAACAGAAGTAAAATGATTCTGAACAGCTGGTTGAGAATTTCCTTTTGTCCATTCAGGGAAGCTTCGGCCTTGGACACATACTGTAATTCTAATTAAAAGGGGAAAATGAAAAATAATTATTTTAACCCAGAACATGTTGCATTTAATTAGTTTGTGGGTTTATTGGTATTTTTTTTTGTTTTGCTGTTGCAAAGTTCAAAAAATATAAACAAAAAAAACCAATTGTATTGTGAAAGATTTTCCCAAGTTCTCAACCACAGAAAAACCCCTTCCCTCCCAAAGCACAGCTCCAAGCAACTCCTGTTCTTCACTGACTCACCTTATAGAGGCCAAATCCTGGGTCAGCCCAGTCAGACTGTGCTGCCGTGCTGGGCTGCCCCTCCAGGTCCATGACATTTTCTCCATTGTGAGAGCTTTTGTCGGATTCACTTTGACCTGAGCCACAGCCAGAGTCTGTGTCAGAGAGCTCTGAATCCTTCTCCTTACTCACAGCAGGAAGCACTGCTGGGCTTTGTCTAACCAAGAGCTGAACAATATCATTCAGTCCAACGCTGTAATCAAAAAGGGAGTGACCATCCTCCATCTGCAGGGAAAGCATCAAAATCATCTGGTTATTGAATTCAATGGAGATTTTCCAATTCAAAACCATCCATCGTGCTGCAACTGTCTTCATGCATCAAAACCAACCACGTTTCTCAAAGACCACTAACAACTGGGGACCTGGCAGTTCTTCAGTTGCACAATAGTCACACATTGTTATTCTATTTTAAAACATTCCTTTTTCTCCAACAGGCTCCACAGACCAAAAAACTATGTTTCCATACTGCAATGGACTTTTACCCACATTAAACTGCTGTGTTCTATGAGTTCTGGAAAAGTTACTGCTACACTCCTTAGAAATGCAACTCTGAGAAGAACTTAAAAGAACCACAGATTCCCTACTTCCTATCAAAACTTAAAGATTATTCCACATTACCTAGGAACTCTGATGCAAGCTCCTTAATTCAGACACATCCCATCATACAAATATTAACACAGAACAGTCCTTACATTCTGCATGCTCCAGATTATTGCTAGAACCTCGCTCTGAAATGCAGCATTAAGTACAGACCAAGGAACGTTCTTTCTTCCAGACTTCCAGCTTTTCCATTGGAAGCACAGTCAAGGATTCACTTCAACTTGGAACTGTCCAGCCACTTCTTAGCGTAGCAGGGCATGTCTTAGTGTCACACCCTCCACAATTTTAAGGATTGTTTTGCAAGTATGGCATTGTATGGAGTCAAATAAATATCTCGCTCCTAGAAAAAGAGGGGCACAGAGGGCAGGTAGGACTCTCACTGCCATCAGAACACTGCACTTGAGGCCACGGCACAGTCAGAAGCTGAGACAAAAGCTTCGCTGCATAAAAGGTCTGACTAAAAAATTATACAGGAAATGATCATCCCCTTCAGCCCAAACCACCAGAAGCTGCAATTCAAGAGCTTTGTTCTCTATTAGCGGGAAACAGAGCAAAGCCACAAAAATTCACACTTTACAGGAATCGCTATGATATCTCAATTCTGATTTATGGCACTGAATGGTTACAGGACAATCCCTGGAAATCGGAGTGTGCAGGAAATGCTCTGGGCTGGATCTGGTTGAGAGACAAAGACTCACTGCGATACACAAGAATGAACCAAAAGCGCGCCACTTCTTCTAAAGAGCGACAGCACGGCGGCGCGCTCACAGACCATGTGGCAGCAGGTGCAGAGCAGCAGAGAACCGCACCAGGATGCCAAACCACAGCGTGCAAAGCACTCCTGGTGAAGGTGGAAGCAGCTGCGTGTGCACCTCCAGCAACGGGTGCACTTTCTTTAAACTAACGAGCTTTCTCCTGTCTTCTTCAAACATAACCATTTCTAACGATTCCAAAGCCAAAGTGCTGATGGGCACAGCAGAGGAAGATCGAAGGAGGTTGGACAGTGTAAACGGTTCTGTCTGCAACGAACTGACAAAAAGCCCAAACGCGCATGCAGAACGGAGGATGCAGGAGCACACAGCAAACTTAGCGAAGTGGCAGACCGCGCCTGCTCCAAGCGCTTGGTGTCGCCTCGGCGCGCATCGCCGAGCAACACTGCGGCTGTCAGTGACCCGCAGCCCCACGGGAGCCCCCCTGGCGCGGCCAGTGGTTCCCGCCCCCGCGACCGCGGATATCCTGGGTTCCTCACACTCCAAATGGAACAGAGGGAACAGAGGAGGGGAGGGGCGGCACACAAAGCCCGGGACTGCCCCGGCTCCATCCCCCCCAACATTGCAGCGCTCCCGGCGTCGCGCCCGTTCGTACCGCTGGGGCGGAGAACGCTGCACGGGGCCGCGCGGTGTCACCGTGTCACCGCCCCCAGAGCGGCACAGCCCCACCGCCCCCCGCGAGAGGGCCCCGCGGCCGCCCCGCGCTCCGTACCTGTTTGCCGCGGTAGAAGAGGCGCTGCCGGTGCGGCTCGACGCCGAACACCTCATGGATCCGCAGGCGCAGCCCCTCCACCTTGGTGAGCTTGGAGAGCGAGTCCACGCGGTGGGTCTCCCTCCCGTCCATGGTGCGCACCTGGATCCACATGGCGCCGGCCCTTACGGGAGCAGCGCGGCGTCACAGGACGGCGCCGGAGCGCGGCGCGGCAGCCCCCCGACCACTGAGGCCGCGCTCAGCCCGCCGCCAGCCCGGCCCCGGCCGGCCCGCCCTCCCGCTGCCCCCGCGCCATTGGCCGCCGGCCCGGCCGGTTCCGGCTCGGATTGGCTGCCGGTGCCTTAGGCCCGCCCCCTCCCCCGCCGCGCCTAACGGCCCAGCTCGCGCCCGGGCCTCACTACGCCTTGCGGGCGGGCGCCGCGCGCCAATTGTATCTCGCGCCACAATTGAAACACTCTCAGCTCTCGCGGAGGCCTCCCCCTAGACATCGCGAGACTATGCAAATTAGAGCGGAGCACTGGTTGGGGCGCGGGGGGTTAAGTTCTTAAAGTGGACGCCGCGGCCCTACTGCCAGGAACGGCAGCGCTCCCCACGGGCAGCAGCGGAAACGTTCTTCCCACGACCACCCTCGGGGGGCGCCGCTGCCGTTCCTCCCCCGGAAAAAAAAAATAACGGAGCCCGCAGCGGCCCCCACCGCCCCAACCCGCGGCTGCTGGCAGCTCTGAGAGCCAACAGCGGTCCTCTGCCCGCCCCGCTGCCCGCGCTTCCCCCGCTGCACAGCCCCATGGCGAGGGCAGGGGCCGCAGCCCCAGAGCTCCGCGCTACGCACGGCGTCCGGGAGCAGAGTCGCCCCCCAGCACCGTGCCCCGCGGTGACGGGCGCTGCGAGTTCCCGGCAGCTGTCACCAACACGGAGCCGCTGCTCGCAACAGGCATAGCGCGAGGGTGAATTCCCGCCGCCGCCGCCGCCGCCGCCGCCCCCTCCCCAGTGTGGCCGCAACCCTATTGGCAGGCCTGGGTCAGCGGGACTCACCAGCGTAGCTCCGCGGTGCTGGAGGCCGCTACCGCGCTGCGCCCCGCGGCCGCCGCCCGCTCTCTCCCCGGGCTTTGGAGTTTGGCGCGGAAAAGCCCCGTGCGCGGCGGGCGCCCGCCCATTGGTCGCCGCTGGCGGGAACGAGCGGGAGGGGTGGGGCCGCCATTGCCTCCCGGGAGCGCGGAGCTGCAGGGAGGTCCGGGCGGGAAAGCGGCAGTGCCGGGGGGGCGAAGAGCGCGGAGTCGGGAGAGCCGCGCAGCAGACAGCCCCGCAGCATCCCAGGGCGCAGGCAGCACTGAGTGTCCCGTAATATAAAACTGGGAGCACGACTGTCCCGCCGACAGGTCCACAAAGCCAAAGTCTCACCTGTTCATTCCCCTGTAGTCGCCATAACTCCAGGCCACGCCATCACCACCCAGTGCCCACCATGTAGCACACGTTTCAGGGCAGCTTGAGGGACCATCGTGGTGGGGAGAGGCTTCCAGGGACCTGCAGCTCCAAGCCCCTCAGCTCTGAGCAGCAGAGCCCCCGGGGTGGGCAGCAGTGCTGCAGAAGGGGGCCCTTCAGAAATGTGGCCTGGGTGCCGAGAGTGGGGCTGCTCTGGGGAGTTATCCTCCAACAAGGAACAAAATAAAAAAGGATAAAGTTTGCTGAGCCTGGGTGTCAGGTGGAGCAAACCATAAGCTGGGGATTACCAAGAGGTTTCTGAGAAAACGAGGCGGCTTGGAAAGAAGTAGGAAAGAATGAAAACTGGATAAGGTGGGGAAGAGGTGCTCAGCTTGGAGTGTGGTCGCTGCAGGCGGGTGGCTCCAACAGAAGCAGCTTCAGCAGCTCTGCAATCTGCCTGGGCCTTGCAGAGCCGCTATCTGGTCCTTCCAGACAAGGAGAGCACGAGGTGCTCTGGAGCTCAATGCAAAGCAGAACTTCCCTTGCTATGCCCCCTGCACCTGCAGGCACAGAGCCAATCTCTCATGTGCATGTTAAAAAACACAAAATCTGTGGGATGGAGCACCCAGCACACCCCCGATTT
The DNA here is from genome assembly GCF_019238085.1 of Lagopus leucura. NCBI lineage: Eukaryota > Metazoa > Chordata > Aves > Galliformes > Phasianidae > Lagopus > Lagopus leucura. The sequence continues at coordinate 108,395 of NW_024962316.1, read as the reverse complement.
GCAGACTGCTGTAGTGAATGCATACAGCAATAGAGCAGTATGCATCCCTCCCTTTTCCCCCTGCTCTCATCCTTAGAATCTGCTGGGGATCCCACAGCTAAGCCACAGATCACAGGTTGAAAGGCATTGGCTTAGATTAGGTTAGTACCAAAGGTTAGGCATGTATCAGTGCATAAAAGCCTTGGATATGACCTACGACCTGCAGCAGTCAGGCTTCATTTCCTCCCAGGTCTGAAGGCTTTGCCTTACGAGAAAGTCATTTTCCCCCCTAGAGATGAACTGGAGTCTTAACCTTGACCCACTGCAGCAGCAAACTCCACATTCTGAAGGGGTTATTAGATATTTCAGAGCTGGCAGGGAGCAGGAAGAAAGGTTGTGCATTGGGAGAATAGTTTTCACTCTTATAAGGACAGGTTGTGCATCTAAAATATCTCATGTTTGGGCCTTCTGGGTTAAAGTCTCAAGTCGTGTTGCTTAACAGCTTACCTGGATGCATGTGTAGTCACCCAAGTCCCATTTTTAGAAGAGTGGAGAACACACACCTCTCACAACTTCCAGTTTAACAACATACACTTAATACCCCCTTTCAGAGTTTTTTCAGCATTCCTTACACCTCTATAAAAGTGGAAGAAGCAGTTCAAAAAGAACACTTTAAGATCCAGACCTGACCCTTTCCTTGAATACTGTGTCACATTAACTTGATGCACAAGGAATATATATTTGAACAGGCATGCACATAAGGAATACCAGCTGATAAGCATGATTTTAAAAATGTTGGATAAAGAAGAATTGATAGCTGGTTATACCAGCTCCAAGATTTGCCCTTGTGTGGGCAGGACAATCTACCCATCATAGTTATTATGATCCATAATCTATGCCTTACAGTGCCTTTACAGCACTTTCTGTTCAGTATCTGAAGACATGAAGAATTTGGGGAGAAATAGCAGGGTGTCTCATCCTAGAAAACTACGAGAAACTCACAAGAGATCTAAACACTCTAAGAGCTTAAAAGCTTCATGGTAACAGCATGTTTCATGGTTTGCAGAACACAGAACTGGCAGTAGGGAGCTGCAGCATGCCTTGGACAAGGAAAGTGCTTTGAAGGTTTAGGAAGAACAGGTTTGGGAGGTAAAAGTTAGGCTAAAGCTTTTGGTACTTCACTAGCAAATAGTTTTCAGAAGGCCATGGCACTCTGATGGCCGCTGCCTTTACAGATCATCATGCAAAAACCAAGAGCTGGGTAGAATAAGACAAGATCCAACCAGGAGTCTCTTGCCACAGCCCTGCCTCCATCACTCTGCTCTAGATCCAAATAGCCAGAACTGCAGGACTAGCACAAGGATACCCAATGCTTGTTCACACCGTGGTCTTGGACAAGGCTGCTGTGAAGAGCAACAACTGCTGTTGCAGCAGACAGGAAGCTGCAGTATGAAGGGTTAAGTGCTTTGAGTTGTCATTACCAGTTGAAACTATTTTTGCACTGCTACCCAAAGGACCCACTCCCATCAAAGGGAAGTGGTGGAGAATATTCCTGAAGACAGGAATATGAGAGCAGAGGTTCCAGGCAGTGGAGATACATGGGGCACACCATCCTGTGGACCTTGCAAGGAAACAAATGGCAAAGACCACAGGCTGACTTGTCCCTTCAGTGGGCTCCAAACAACTCTGTGCTGCAGCTCTGAAAAGAGGGACACCTGAGCTAAACAGAGCAGAGCTTGTGAAGGAGTTTGATGGAAGCCTGAGGGCTTTACTTGACTTAAGCAAGGAACAGAAATCAAAGCAACACATGCCTCACCCATGAATCATCTCTTCTCATGCCTGAGTCTATCATGGGGAAGGTGACCACAGCATCTTGGCATATTACTTATGGAATAAAGGGCATTAGTGAAGATGAACAAGACTGTTTCCGCTGCAGCAGATGTGCGCTGGCAGATGGGGTGTCATGCATGTCTTCTGGTCCCCAAAGAGATGATGCTGAGCACACCACAGAGAAGGGAGAGGAACGGAGACTAACACAGGGAAAGCATCATAATGGACTGATCCTTCAAATCCTCCACACTTCCACTATGTCTTGACGTTGTAGCACATGCACAGGGGCTGCAGAATAACTCTGTCTGGTGCCACAGGGTTTGTTTGCTCCAGCCAGCATGACTCTCTTCCGCAAGCATGTTTCTCTGCTTCCTCCTACACCTTCCCACACCCACCAAGCTTCTGAACTGATTTTATCTTTGCTTTAGTTATATGGTGTATATACACAACAAGAATTACAGAAATGAGCACGCAAACCTTTGCTTTTAAATTACAATCTCCAAAATTTCCGAGTTCTGACAGTACTGGCAGGTCTATCACTGAGCAGCAGCTCCAAGCATTAGTATTTTTGTCCTGGATCACCAAAGTGACACTTCAGATATCAAACACTGTTAACTCATGCAAATCACCTGCCACTTACAAAGGAACATGGGAATTCTCACTTCTACACACATTCCTCTGTGCTACAAGTCACATGAAGATGTGTTGTGCAGATTGCAAGCGCTGTTTTACCCATTTAAACAATGCAATTTAGTCTGCTTATGGGACTTTCACCATCATCACCAGACCTAAGTCTGCTCAGGCCCTGCACACCCCTGGACTAGCTTACTTGAACACAAAGCCCACCTCCATATATAGCCCAAACATTTACAAAAACACAGGACTAACTTCTTGATTCCTGGGTTCCTGAAACAAAAACGTTTCCTCAGATCTTTGAGGACAGATAAGAACATCCATCCTTCCCCTGTGCACATCACAACATATAAAAGCCACCATATTGAGATCTCCAAAATTCTTCAGGCAATAAGATGGTGATAAGTCTGACTCAGGTAAGGAGGGGGATTCCTTTTAACCTCAAAGCTGCAAAGTGATAATTGTCAATGTTTTTGTTAGCTTAACAACACGCTTTCAAAACACACTGATGCGCCCCATCTCCTTCATGGCTTCCATAGGCAACACAGAAATGAGACCCAAGGTCTCCTGCTTGCATGGGCCAAAAACAAAGTGACTCAATCAGCTGAATATTAGAAGACTTCAGATAATTCTTACCTGTGCCTCAGTTTCCTCCCCTCAGATCTGGAAAACAGACAACAGGAAGCTTAATTAATAGCTTCAAACCATCTTTTGAGATCTGAACATGAAGCAACACAAACAGAAAAACAAAATACTAAAACATTCATTATTTATTGTATATTAAAGAGCCCGTATCTCTTCTAGCCAGGCTCAGAGTCCTGTATTGCTGGGGACTCCGCAAGTATAAAAATGAAAGACAACTTCTACCTTGAAAATCACAGCTGGAGAAGCAGCACCTTTCCTCATTATGTATTCGCTGTGCCGAGGCGCAGGTTGGGGGCAAGAGTGCCTGCTGCCTTCGGCAGTTCCAGCTCATGCTGCAGGGGAGATCTGCAAAGGAAACACCAATGGCTGAACCACAGACTGTCTGCCTTACTCCTTTGAGACTTCTGGGCAATGCCTAGTGCCAGCAAGGCATGCCATCCCAAGCACTTGCCAACCACGTTGCTGGCTGCTAACACAGCTTTGGCAAAAGCCAAGCATGAGCTGCCTGCTGGCAGGGGCTGAGCCCTGACCTGAGAAATGGGCTGAACTCCTGTTCCCAAACTGCAGCTGAATGTGAGCTGCGATGCATGACCCTACACTGTGGGTGGTGTGCAAGGCCCAGACGTGAATCCCCAACAGCACAGACAGCTCTGCAGCAGTTCTTTGTTGGAAGGTTTGCAGAAATAGCTCTCAATCTCTGTCTGGACAGCATGCTTGGTGCAAGTACCTCACCCATCTCTACCTGTGTAGTCTGCTGTAGGGGGCCAGCTTTGCTGGGGCATTGGACTTGATGATCTCTAGAGGTCCTTTCCAGCCCCTACAGTTCTGTGATTCTGTGATCCCCTGCTCCAGCAGGGGGATTGGACTAGATGATGTTTCATCTTGATTGGAAGACGATGCCTTATAATCCCTAACATTCTGTGATCTCCACCATGGAGCAGCACCTGCAGGCCGAGGGCCAAGCACTGGGTGGGCCCCATGGCAGCACCTCCAGCCCCTGGTCCTACCGCAACGGTCCCTGCCGGGCAGGGAGCACAGCAGGGACGGATTCCCTCCGACGCGGTCCCCTAAAAGGCCCCATCAGTTTTGTCTCTATTCCGGGGGGCGGCTCAGCTCTGACCCCTCAGAGGAGCCTCCTCACACCTCCCGCCTCTCTCTTCCCATTGGCCTGGGCAGCGCGTGTCGTGCGTCCATTGGCTATCTGGTCTGCTCATCAGGCCCGCGGGGTATTTAAGCGAGGCGAGGCTCCTCTGTTTTTGTTGCTGAACCCGAGGACGCAGGCGAGGTAAGTGGGGGAGGGCTGGTGGGGAGGATGTTGTGGGTTGAGCATCTGGCTTGTTCCCATACCGTGTGGCTCCTGAGGCTGGCTCTTGCTTTGCAGCCCTCCCAGAGATGTAAGGCAGAAGCTGGGCTTCAAGCTGACTCTTGCCTCTGGGGAGCACTAAGGCTAAAATCCTTTTCCTGCTTGGGTTGTGTTTCTCCCCTATCAGCTTCCCTAGGGGCAGCTGCAGTCCCAGTGTTGTTTGCTACTTTCCCCATTTCTAGGCACAAAAGATGCCTTGGGATGGGCTACTAGAGAGACAAAGTGGCATCTTGGTGACAGTGCTTTACCTGGTATGCCAGGAAAAAGATCTTAGGGCTAGGAAGAAGCTTCTGATAAGATCCCTGTGGATCTGAGCTGTGTTGGGGCAGCTGCAGGTCCAAAAGCTCTTCTTTCTCTAGAGGGAAGAGGCAGGGCAGGGGGTCTGCAGTACATGACTGTGCATGATGTGCCTGCTGCTGATCTGTGATTCAGGTGGGCATGCCCTTCCTGTTGACACTACTGCCTATAGCTATTTCCCTTGATGATCACTCGGTGGAGGCATGATAATAGAGTTAACGAAGGGGTTAGTGACAAGGTAACTTCTTGCTCATGGGCGGACAGAGGCTGCAGCCGTGCATGTAGCCTTGCCTGGCTGCTTGAAGGAGTACTTGGCAAACCTGTGTGGTGTTTCTCAAGACTGACAGGATTCTGCATGTGGTTGTGGCTACCTGAAATTGTGTCTGTGAAAGACTTCATTACCAAAGTCGGTTCTATTGAAACCGACAGATTGAAATTCCTGTTTACTAGTCAGCAAAGCATGTTTCTTGCTCTGCAAGTTCCAGGTGCAGTCCAGAGTTCTGGAAGTTATTGCGTTATAATCAGTGAACAGAAAATACTGGGGAGCCCAGAAGCATTTCTCTTAGAAGAAATGGTTTTAATTATCTCCGAATTCTAGGAGCTTGTATGCTTCCTGTCCCAAGGAAGTACTTAGTAATGGCCACCAATGGTGTTCATTTTCCCATGGGATTCTGGGAGGGAGCAATCCTTGACTCCCACTGCAGAAGTGGTTTTAGCCTTTGAGGCGTCCTAAAAGTGATAGCCTTTCTAGAAAGGTTGCAGATGTGTACTTCTGCCAGCAACTCTGTATTTGCTGTTCCAATGCCTAAATTCTCTAATCCCATTTCCAGATCTTGCTCTACCCTGAGTGTTTGCAAACACCATGATTGGTTGAGGGCACTGCCATTTCCCCCGCAGCAGAAATTCTCTTGACCACAGTATGCCAACCACATTTATGGTATCTAGGGTATTAATGATAAATCTGAAAAAAAAAAAAAATGCAAATAAGTGCTTCAAACAAAGATTAATACCTCTGCCCTGGACAGTCCTCCCAGCTCATATCCAAATTGTTAAATTTAGCCTCATTTGTTAATGTGCATTAAAGAGCTGCCAGGTAAGCTATTGAACTAGGCATATTAGCTGTGACTCAATCAGTGTTCCATAGATGAAACACTGAGGGGAGAAAAGATTCCTAATTGAGATCCTACCTCTCCATCCACAGGATGATGTAACAGCTTCCCCCCGGGGCAGAACTTGTTTCCAGAGAAAAAGAAAAGCCCTGTGCAAGCTTAAAATTGGGGATTGTTGTTTTTTTGTTTTTTTTTGTTTTTTTTTTTTTTTTTAATGTGTGTATGTTGATTGTTGTCAGAGACAGAAATGAGGGGAGCTGCCTACCACAGCAAGAAAGCACTTTTGTGCCAGGCTACCCTATTGCAGAGTGGTGATAGACTGAGGTGAAGAAAACAGGCAGGCAGCAGCTCTGGAGTTTTGGTGCCTTAGCCCTTTGTTTTGCTGAATTCCAAGTTGTGCCAAATTTGGCAATAACCAATAGCTATGTGACTGTGCCACACTAGAGAGATGTACTGAGAAGTTTTGTTTTTTTCTGGAACTATTCTGAGAATGTTCTCCAGCAGTGACCTCGTATCTCTACTGTAGCAATATGAAGTCATCTGCAAGACAAAGCTGTCCTGCTAAGGGAGAATTGGTTTGCTTAATGCAACTAGAGCAAGTAGTGATGCTGCTTCTGCTTTCTTCGTTCAGAGGCTGCCTGCTGGTAGAGGAGACTGTGGGATTTCTGCTTGCAGTTACCCCAGTTTAGAGTCACGTCTCCCAGCAGAGAGTATGAAACAACTGATGTGGAGCTGCTGAGTACAGTGCTTCCCTGTGATCTAGCAGCACATAAGATCTGCTCCCCACCTCTGGAGGTGAGAGCATAGAAAGAGAAAACAAAACTACCCTGTCTGCATGACTCACAAAGACACATCCATGCTACAAGCACTGGAGTTGCAACACACCCTGATTTCTCCTCTGGAGGACAGCAAACTATGTTCTAACATGACTGTGCTGTGAGGGTTGTCACTAACTGCTGCCTCCATAATTTAGGAGAGCTCTTAGTACTTCAGAGGTTGATTCTAAATCCTTGTATTTTTTTTTTTTTAATTTAATTACTCCTGACTTACACTTGCAGCTAGAGCACTACTTCTGGCTGTACTTTGTTCTGTGTGCTAACCCTGACACCAGCCAGTGAGACGCTATAGTATGAGTGTTTCTCAGTGTTGAGAAGTGATGCAACTCAGCAAAGGAGTTGTTTATAATGGTGTTGAAATAGCTGTGCTTCTCAGCTTCAAAAAACAAACTTGTTCGAGAGAGGAGTAATTACTGACTGTGCAAACCATATGGACTTTGGGCATGAAACTTGCATTCAAGCCTTGCTTTTACTTGGAGCAATTTTTCTGGAAGCTTTCCCAGGCTGCTGAAGTTTAAATTGTACCTTTGATGTGGTGTTATGTCAGCTGGCCCTCCAGAGGAAAAGGAGAGTGTCCCAGTTTGTGACAACTCCTGCTATAGGCATGTACTCTGCATCCCTGACTGCCTTGCTCTCACCACAGTGCCAATTAATTCCATACATAACTTGCCAGACTGTCAAACACAGTAGCACTGATTACTGAGAAGTCTCCCCAAGCTCTGTCCATCATCTGTTCTGAGCAAACAAATGACCGTTTCACTGTTTCTGTCCCAACTCTGTTCCTGTTTCCACAGCAAAATGTAAGAATTAAGCAGGTCAGTGTTGACAAGAAAGAGACAGCAGTCTATGCTGCTTATCAAATGGCAGGCATTTTGGATAGTCTGCCAGGAAGTCTAGTTCTTGGCTTGGGAATCCTGTTTGTAATGAATTCTGGTTTGAGGGATTCCCACTGGAAAAATGCTGTAGGATTTCTAAGAAGAGAGACACTAGCTGGCAAGACAGGGAAGCAGATACTGCAAGGAACAACAAGTATGCTGAAATCTCTGCTATGCCTGACTGAGGCAAGATGCAATCTTAGATCTGTCATTATTCTGGTGTGTCTGGATGTCAACCTTGATCCAAGCTAGTGAGACAATACACATTCAAGCTGTTGTATCACTTTTATACTTGAACTTCTTAAATCCCATTACGAAGTAAGAATGCTTCCGAGAGTTAGTATCATAGGAGGTGAATTTTGCTCTCCAGCAGGACCAGAACAAGTTTTTAAGTAGATGATCAGAATGCTACAGCAGGAACACAGCCTGCTCTGGAGCATCTTCATATTCTTCCCAGAGCTGTGAGACTTCCAGCGTTGCTGAAGTTGGTAGCAATGCTACTGTGAAGTTCCTAGACTGCTCTGGATCCAAACTTTGTTGCCCTCTACTTCTTGCAAGTATTACTGTGACTATGGTTAACTGGCAGAATCTTAAATTGTACATCTGTGCCCTTTTTTGACCTTTCAGCTGCAGTTGACTTCACTATGGCATCAAAGCAGATCCCAAAAAAAGATTGGGAGGCTGAGGAACAGCAGCAAGAGGTAGGTACTTTATCATGTGGCAGTTAAACTACCTGTTGACATACAGTGGTTAGCAACTTCTGCCAGCATCTCAAAAACAGGCTGGGGGTAGCAGAAAGAATGACTAAATGAAGCTGTGCTTAAGTCCAAACTCATACAGAAGCCAGCTTGCTCCAGGAAATATTCCATGGCTGGCTCAGGTAATGCAAATAATTCTGAAACATTAGCTGTTATAGTTCCTACTTCTACATTATACATACTTCTACATATACATACATGAACTTGATGGTGCTAAAACAAAGTTTGAGTTAGTCATGACAAGCCTGGAGCTCCAGCTTCTATTCCTGGCTTGCTACTGACAAAGACTTGTCTTTGGGCAAGTCTCTTCAACTCTGAGCCTAAAAAAAAGATGAGATAGACTGAATGCCTTAGAATCTTTAATAGCTTGTATTCACACACCAGGTTGAGGCTGGTTCTCTGACTTCACACATTTCTCTATGATTTTAGAGTGCTGTCAACCGGATAACCAACCTTCCTTTGCTTAATTCTGCATTCAACCTGGTCTCATCTGCCTACAGTTCTACTAAGGAAATGCATCCTTGCCTCAGTGGTGTCTGCAATGTGGCTGAGACTGTGGCTGCAGTTGCAGTAGGCAGTGTGGTTGGTGGCGCACAGCCCATACTGAACCAACTGGATTCACAAAGTAAGCAGGGGGGCCCTTCCTATACAGAAGGAGTAGAGAGAGAGAGGGGAGTTTCATGGACTCATTCAGTGACATCCTCATTTTTTTTTTCTTTAGAGTACATTCTAGTTAATGGTAGCACTCAGCCCCCTGCTTGTTTGTTTTCAGCAGCTCAATAATTTCACTGAATTTGCTGGATGTAATATTGTTACTAGAGTATGTGAAGTGTGGCCTCTTGACTCCCCTGTAATGTTATAATGGGGTGGAAAGTATAGCAGTAATAGCAGGGTGTTAAAGTCTTTGGCTGCAGTAAATGAGGACAAGCCCAAACGCAGTAGCTGCGGACACAGAAATGAAGGAAGAAAACTGGCTTACCTTTGGAAGGCCTTAAGTACACAGTAAATCTCCAACAAGATCCCTTTGTCTCTACTGTCAAGCCTTAAATGAGGTCTAGGCCGAGGTGGATCCTGGTTCCACTCCTTCCAGTCACTTAGGGGCATTGCATGCATCTCATCCCAAAACAGTATTTTTGTTTGCTTTTGTGAGCACTCTTTGTTGGTCATTGTAGGGTCAAAACCCCTCTGAAAACTGAAGTCTAAACTGGTACTGTCTTTTTTTTTTTTTTTTGTCTAGTTGCACTTGCAAATGAATATGCCTGTAAAAGACTGGATCAGCTGGAGGAGAATTTGCCTTTTCTTCAACAGCCAGCAGATAAGGTAAAAGCTTTTTCTGGGGGAGTCATGGCTTGATCTCTTGATGGAACTGTTATGGGCGCAGAGGAACTTGGGGAAATAAAATTTGGCAACAGTGCTCTGTCACGTCAGTCCCTGGTATAGGCTAAAGGACTCATAGCTAGCTGATGAAAGCTGGAGATATGCCTTCAGCATGTGGAAACAAACGTGAAACGGTGTGTTTCTCTGGTCTACTAGCAGAGTGCAAACAGTTATCCACATGGAAAAGCTACTCTGGGGAAGGAAAACCTACTTCAGGAAAAAAATAATCTTTATTCCCTTCCTGTCATAGGTATTCTCAGACACCAAACAGCTGGTTTCCACCAAAGTGACATCTGCTATGGATGCTGCCTGTGAGGCAAAAGAAGCAGTGGCTGATAAAGTGACTGAAGCTATGGATCTCACTAAAAATGCTGTTGGGGATGGTGTTAAGCTGACCAGGTCAATGGTCACTTACAGCGTTAACAATGCTGTGGAGGCTGCTCAGGGTGCAAAGGACCTTGTAACTAATAAAGTGACTGAAGCAGTAGGCCTCACTAAGCACATTGTGGATGACAGTATTGGGATGACCAAGTCTGCGGTTGCCAATACGATTGTCAGTGCTGTGGAGGCTGCTCAGGGTGCCAGGGAGCTTGTCACTAACAAGGTGTCTGAAGCAGTAGACCTCACTAAACACATTGTGGAGGACAGCGTGGGACTGACTAAGTCTGCGGTTACTTCCACTATTGTCACTGCTGTGGAAGCTGCCCAGGGTACCAAAGACCTTGTGAGTAACAAGATGACAGAAGCTGTGGATCTCAGTAAGCATGTTGTGGAGGACAGCATGGAACTGACCAAGTCTGCAGTAGCAAATACTATTGTCAGTGCTGTGGAGGTTGCCCAGGGTGCCAGGAACCTTGTGACTAACAAGGTGATAGAGGCAGTGGATCTAACAAAAGTGGCTGTTCAGGATAGTATGGAGAAGACCAAATCAGCGGTTGCTTCAACAGTCAGTACAGCTCTGGATGCTGCGTACAGCACCATAGCTAGCAAAATAAATACAGCCCTTGAGCAGAGCAGAGAAGCCATCCAAGAGGGTGTGGAGATAACTAATTCAGTGGTGCTCAACAGTGCGAGCAAAGCCAAGGCAGTGGGACAAGCAGTGGCAGGTGGTGTTGAATCTGTCCTGGGTATATCAGAAGATCTGGTGGATCATTACCTCCCCATGACTGAAGAGGAACTAGGTGAGAAAATGCTGAGCTGGCGGTTGTAAATGCAAAGCCTTTCTCACATGGCTGGGGAGCACCTGATGCTGAAAGAGTCATCTAAATAGACACGTAGCTCTGTATGTATCACTAGGATGGCTTTCTGTCAACGCTGCGTAGCTGCTTGCTGTGGGACAGACTTCAAGAATTTGCTAGCTACTCCTTGTCCTACAGCCTCAAGACAAACGTGGGTGCCTGCTTCAACCTGTCTGTCAAGCCTGCTTATCTGAAGAGAACACTCTGTTTGGGGACTAGCTCACCTTTAATACCTGAGCATCTGCAAACCTCTACTGCTTATACAGCAACTTCAGTCTTCTACTTTTCCAGTGTGGGATTTTACTACTCCCTGCCATTCCTTACAAGCTAGCACAGCTACACCTCTGTTCTTGTTTCCTTCAGGTCAACTTGCCACTGCTGTTGAGGGATTTGGTATGGCTTCTGTGGAGGAGCAGAAACAGCAGCAGAATTACTTTGTTCGACTGGGTTCCCTTTCTAGCAAAGTCCGCCACCGAGCCTATCAGCTCTCCCTGAACAAGCTGCAGCATGTTAAACAAAGCACTCAGAACGCACTCTCACAACTACAGCTGGCAATAAATCTGGTACAAACATGTTGTTTTTTTTTCCCCTTCCATCTGTAACCTTTCTGCTTTAGGAGTTGGTTGTAGGTGCTTTTCCATCCTGCACCTAGCTGTGTCCCTGCCTATCTGAAGTGCTGACAGAACCACTTTTGCTTAGCTGATTGTATGTACATTGAATGCAACTATGCCTCTCATTTTTCCTATCAGATTGAGTCTGTGAAAAAGGAGGTTGGCCAGAAGCTTCTGGATGGGCAAGAGAAACTCCATCAGCTGTGGGTGAGCTGGTGTCTGACTCAACCCAAGGGACACCAAGTTAAAACAGCTTCCCAAATGGAGGTATATGTGGGTGTATGTAATTGGACCTCTTGTGAATGGTGTGCATCTCATCTGCTACAGCAGCTGAGCTGTATTTCTTTCCCAGCAGATGGAATCACGGACTCTAGCTATGCTGCATATCATCACTCAGCAGCTACAAGCTATTTATGAGAATCTGAAAGTCAGCATCCATGGCCTCCCCTGGAACATCCAAGAAGCTGTGCATCAGGCAACTCAAAATATCAGGAAGCTGCACACTTCTTTTGCCAATGCTAATTCTTTTCAGGATCTCTCCAGCACAACTCTGACCAAGAGCCGGAACTGTGTGGCTGAAGCCCAAAGGTCTCTCAATGTCCTGTTTGAGTATGTAACCCAGAACACCCCTCTAAACTGGCTTGTGGGTCCCTTCAAGGCAACAGCTAAAGTGTCACAGGATAGCAGAAAGGGGAAAAAAGGTAAAAGTAATATAAAATCACTTGCTGTAGAAAAGGCTGCTTCATCAAAGGTGACTAAGAGGCCTGAAGAACCAAAAGGAGCAAAAACAAATCTGGGGGAAGCATGTGGAATGCTAGAGAAGCTAGAAGGGAAGGTAGATGCAGAAGAGGTGTTGGCTGCAAAGGAGATAATAACTAATGCGCTGAAGGAAGATCCCTGAGAAGCTCAATTCATCTGGCTAAGGCCCGTAAGAATGTTCCTTAGTCTTTTAATCGTGTACCCAATGTCAGTCATGCTGCTGCTCTCACTGTCCCAGAATGAGCTTACAGTAAGATGTAGTTTGCAAGAAGGCTTGATGACCAAGATGGGGTGATTCCGGATCTTGATGTATTTTTTTTCTTCAAGCATGTTAATCCAAAAAAGGAAGGTAGAGGGTCTGTACTTCATCTTTTTTTAATGAAGTCAGCACAGCTGACTGGTGGTTCTTGCTGAGACAAGCTGTGGATGAGAAGTCTCGAGTTATTTTTAATGTTGAATTATGTTAATAACTTCATCCAAGCTGCAGAGATCTTAAGGATTATTCACTTGACCTTTGATCGTGTTTTCCTCCTGAAGTTTTAAAACTGTGTTACAGACACTACTTCCTTTCTGACTTCAGCTGGGGGCGAGAGGCTGTTTCTCAGAAGTAACTTCTTTTTATCAGCCAAAAACTTGCTCTTTTGTAGAGGGATTTTCTTGTAAGCATGTCAATCTGCAGTGGGACTGTCTTTCCTGACTGTAAAAAGAACTTCAGTGACTATCTGTTTGTGCTTAAATTAATTCTACAAATGAAATATTTTGTGGCTGTAAACAAAACAGGGAGGTAGGTACTGTTCACTTCTACAAAGCAGTGTTTGCTTGGGAACTGTTCCTGGTGTCACTTATTTTGTATTGGTATGGCACCACTGCTAGGGTTGGAGTAATGGTAAAGACTTGAAAATAAAACTTGTTCTTTCCTTTACCTAGAGCAGGTTGGAAGCTTGTGTTAGACAAATCACCTCTTGCATAAAAAGAGCTGCACCAGGAGCAACCCTCTCCCAGTGCTCCAGCCCCACTCTGCACACACGTCACTCTCCCATCGTACCTCTGGCCCCTGACGCTCGGAGGAGCGATGCTGAAAGCCTCTCGCTGTAAGAAAATGTAATTCTTATAGCGCATGTGCTCTTGGCAGCTTGCGTTAAATACCTCCAGGAGCTATTACAGAGGGTGACAGCACAAGGCGTTACGGCTCATCCTCTGCGGGGGCGAGTGCAGCGGGGGGGGGCGCTGCTTCAGGCCGGGCTTCCTGCCCCGGCTCCGCAAGCGCCGCTCCCGTCCTGCCTCCACGGGGCCGCTCCGCCCCAGCCCTGCGGCCGAGCTCTGCTCCGCCCCGCTGTTCCGAGTTTCTCCGCTTCCTCGTATGCCAGGAGGCCCTGCCTGGGCAGCAGCGACGCCGGGCCCGGGGCAGCGCGGAGCGTCCCACTTCAGGCCCCATCCGCGACCCCCGGCCTGGCCCTGGAGGGTGCTGCTCGTGCGGGAAGGGGGTGCGTGGCGGTCTAGGGGCAGGGCCGAGGGCTCCGGGGCGGCGGGAGCGGCGCAGGTAGGACCGTACAGCCGGGGGGTGTGACGGGGAAGCGGTGCTTGTGGTGCGGCTCCGCGGAAGCGCTGCGCGTCGGGGCAGAGAGCGGCGGCCGAAGAGGCACGGTGAGAACCACGAGAAGTTTGGGGGCGTTTGGGGCATTTCGCTGAGTCACAAGGCGGAAGGGTATCAACGAGTTACAAAGGTCCCGCTCTGCTCTTTCGATGCCCGGCCTTTCATTTCTTCCTTCCCCCCATCGACTGTTTCACTGAAACGGTTTTCGTTTAAAGAGCCACCAACTTCCTCAGGTTCAGCTTGAACTCATTCATTAGGCAATTAGAGAATTTTTCTGAATGAGAAAAACAAATTTAAATTTTAGACTTTCCCCAGTTGAGAGCTATTTGTAAACACCCCAGTTTCCTTTATATGCAGAAAGCTGTTCACCAGGCTCTTTGTGGAGCTGCAGGTCTGCTATTCAATCTAACCCAGCTCAGTCAGCATCGGTGAGTGCTGCGGTTTAGGAGAAACCAGGGATTAGATACAGAAGGAGATCACACCAATGTCCACAGTGACATGAGGCAGCCCAAGAGCAGATGTGTGGGTATTCTTGGCCTTCCTGGGACTTGAAAGGGCTTTATTTCCTAGTTTGCCACTGCAAAGAGCGGCCCTGGAGGAGATGAGTGCATGGCTTTACCCAAATACATGATTAATTTAGCAGTGACTTTAAAACTGTTGTCTATAACGTGAAAAGAATGTGAAGAACTTACTCTTTGCTTAATAACAGAGTTGGAATTATGTGTGTAGCATGTCACATGTACTGGCATATTTGTAAGCAGTAAATGTGGGGGGAAAAAAAACAGAGCTCTGAGAGCCTGGGAGCTCTCTGCCCCATCGTTTCTCAGTATGTTCTCCCATGTTCTTCTCATAGGTTCATTTGCTCTGCTCTTCAGGACAGAGATAGCTCACTTCTGAGTCGAATCACTGAGCTGCAAAAAGGCATTGCTTGCATGGTACAGGAAGTACAACCAGGGCATTGCAGAGCACTGCGGGGAAATAAACCTTGAATCCAAATGCTGTAATATGCTTTTTCCATCCACGCTGCTACAGTCCATCATCTTGGCCACCAGCTGATGAGATGGCACAGAGTGCTGACGTCGAGCCAAGCTTTGAGGACATTTTTAATATCAACAGGGATGCTCAGAGGGACACACTCAATAGCATCCCGGTTGTGGATCAGGAAAGATGTGGCTCAGCTATCAGCACTGTGGATTCAGATAGTGAGTTTCGGACACTGAGATCTGATGTGAGCACAGGATTTGTCCGTATGACCAGCCCAAACAGCATGGCAAAAAGCTCCCCAATGAAGATTAGAAACACTTCAGACTTTTCAGGCCCACAGACCTTGCAATCCTCAGGGATCTCCAATTCCTTCACCAATCTCCTGATCAGTCAATCGCCAACAGCTATTTTTCGCACACCGACTCTTTCCTGTGAGTCCAGTCGGCTGTGTGAAGAGATCACCAGTGATACTGGACAGCCTGATGGAGAGAGACAGAGCCACAGCCTGCAGGAAACAGGCAGCCCCAGCAGTCATTCCACTCAGGACACAAATCCCCAAGTCCCCCTTCTGGGGAAGACACTGCAGGTCAGTTCCTGTCATTCATCTCTCCCTATTGTTGAAACACAGCTGCCCACACTTGGTGCTGTGGGCCAACCTGTTGAGAGTGACGATATTTCCAGCACAGTGATAGCAGAACCTCAGGTACCAAAAAAAAACAGAGACCAAAAGCAAAAATTATCTACAAGTCTTCCCTATTCAAGAACGACAATAAATACTGGTCCTGCTTGCATACCCATAGAAGACTCCTACATTCCAGCAGGCACTTCCAACTCCGCAGCTGCTTCCACTTCAGTTTGTTCCTTTCCTCCTCAAACCAATTCCTCTACAACCATTCCCCCTCCTCTTCAGAGTGTTCCTTACAGCGTACCATTTCCCACTTCCCTCCACACATCCGCCTCCCCAACTTGCCCTCCTCCTTTAAAAACTGTGAAAGCAGCATTAGCACCAGAGCCCAGTGGTGAAAAGAAAAAGTTCTTCACTTTTGTTGTTCTACATGCTTGGGAAGATGAGCATATTGCATGTCGCATCAAGGACCTGCTGGAGAACATGGGGGTGCCCAATGGTGCCACATTCTGTGAGGACTTCCTCATTGCAGGACACAACCAGCTGACTTGCTTTCAGGATGCTATGGAAAACTCTGCTTTCCTCATCCTTCTGCTGACCAAGAACTTTCTGTGCCACCAGTGTATGTTTCAAACAAACTCAGCTCTAATGGAGTCCATCCAGCGACCTTCCAAGCACAACTCTGTCATTCCTTTTGTACCTAAGGAGAATCCATTGGAGCGGAGTCAGATTCCCAGCATGCTCAGTGTGCTGGTGGCCTTGGATGAGAACTCTCCTGTGTTTGCCAGGACAGTGCAGAACACCTTTACCCCCGAGAAAATCAATGAAAGGAAGGCCATGTGGTGCCAGATACAGCAAGTCCAAGAGCAGAAAAGGAAACAAGAGCTATATCAGGATCACTGCCAAACACTGCAGAACTTAGGTGCTCTGACCCTTGGCTCCCTTCCCCAGATGTCTCCATCAGCAGTGCAGCTGAATCAGTCAAGCCTAGAGCAGCTGCTAGAACAGCTCCTGCCTCTCCAGTTATCCCAACAATGCCATCCTCCAACGTCTGTCTCTGCTGCCACACACCCACTTCTCCAGGCTGGTCATCCCACATCTGCTCAGCTGGGTCCCTCTCCTTCCCAACCACTTAATCTCCCATCAGGCCAGCACTACAGGACTGCAGATCCAGGAGGTGCCCATCCCATCATCATTCAACATGCTCGAATGGTTCAGATTGGGAACCACAACACAATGCATGTGGAAACTGCTGCACCAGGTCCACAGGACAGTGGGGAAGAATCCAGGGAGAATGCTTAATCGGAGATGCAAAAAGTCAGCTAGAGTCACCCACCCTTCATTTCAAACTCTAGACTAGAGAGATTCTGCTGGAAAAGGGACTATTCTAATTTCAGTGGGGCCTAATAGCCTCTATTTCTTGGAGCACAGGAGAAAAGTGCCTTCTTTTACAAAGAGGTTGTCATTTCCTCAGATTACTATCCATTTGCCTATTTTCCTTTAACCGAGAAAACAATTTTCTTGATTTTCTGAGGATTAACTGAAAGGTTTGATAAATAAATTTTAATTAATTTATATTTTCATTTCTCCAGTTGTTTCCTGTAAAATCAGAAAAGGGACAGCTGGGGATATCTCTGTATGTCTAGCTCTTAAGTGGAGGGGGTTGGGAGATAGCACATCTCGATTATGTTTCATAATCTGCTGCTGACCAAGTAATCTGAGGGAAAATCTTCTGAGAATTCTTTGGGGAGTCACTGTGGCCTCCTGTGAAGGTGCTCTGCACTGCAAGGTCACACTATTTTCTTCTGGCTGCTCTCTTTGCTTGTGGTTGCAGTGTGGCCTGTTCATATCGGTGCCTACTTTATGCACATGGCACGCTCCCCTTGATGCTGCTGTGCAGCACCATTTCCCCCAGCCTCACATCAGAGCTGGGAAAATTCATGAAACTTGCTTCAAAAACTTCTGAGAGGCTGTGGGCCTCTAGGCTGAGGCATCAGGAGATGACTATTCTCAGTTCTCCCCTGAAACTGCAAAGAGACAAGCTTTGTGTTTGTGAGATAGAATTCCCACATGCCCCTCGAGGCATGGTTTAAGAAAAATATTTTTAAGAAAACTCTGTTAAACTCAAAGGACCAAGATTATACACCAGGTATGAGGCTAAATAAGAACTCTACAGTAAAGCTGTACTTTGGGAAAAACAAAACAAAACAAAAACAAAAACAAAAACAAAAAAAAAAAAAACCAAAGGTAAAATGCAAAGGGGGGAAATTTGGAGAAAGTCTGAGAAAGCAGAAGCTGTGGGTTCTCCTTTATCTGTTTTTAAAAGTTCACAGATGGGATTAGGCCCTGCTAGACTGGCTGTTATACACAGAAATATGCTCTACTGAGATTATTCCTTCCATTTATTTTACCACCTTTGAGGGAAAAGTTTGACTCAAAACCAGAAGTGTTGAGCAGAGCATTACAAGAGTGAAGAAAGGCCAGTGACAGGGAGATATTCTGCAGGATCTGGGCAATGGCTCTATGAGGCAGACCTCTACTAGGCTTTTAGCCCAAGGATGGTATCTGAAGCACAATGCCAACCTGCTTGCTCAGCCTGATGGGTGTTGCCATGGCCATTTGCCTGTTCTGTCAGCAGAGGTCAGACCAAAGCCACCAGGTGTCTAGAAACTGTTTCCTCTGCCAAGCAGACTCAAAGTGACAGCAGCAAACTCCAGAGCCTACTGGCACTGCTCCAGGGTCTGTGCAAGCTGTAGGGCAGCTCACCCTACCTACTCCTCACCCTTGGAAGAGCCAGAGAGCTACCAAGTGCTCATTAAAGACAGCCTTCAGGGCCAGTGCAATTGATACACAGCAGGTGACTCCCATTCCTGATATTACTGCTGATATTTGTGTGCTCATGTCACTCTGAATACTTGCCCTGGTATGTTTCAAATCAAGAGAAGCCAGCCTTGTCTGGAAGCCAACAAGCAGGACTACTACAGGCCATCCTGGTCACGTACTATCCAAGCAGAGTGCCCAAAGGGTGACAGAAGAACTCATGAGTCTGTTCACAGAATGTCTCTCTATCTCCCTTCCTTGACCTCAAGGAAGGCTTAGCTCCTCCTGGGCCTCCTTGGCTAAGACCTAGTGCAAGATAAAGGGACAAACCAAAGCCCCCTCTGTCCTGCTTAAGAGCTGCCATCAGTTGCTGGCTTCCAGCTTTGAAACAGTTTGGCTTCTGTTTCTCACACTGACCTAATAATAAAGGATTAACTCATTTATGCTTTACAGAGCCTGCTGAAATTCTTGTGGTGGTTGCATTCTTTCTAAAGATGATCCTATTTTCTCTACATCACCTTTGTTAGAATAGGCATTGTATTACTGCAACATTGTCACACTGCAGTTGTGCAGCCTCCAAATCCTCTGAAGAAAGCATATACATCAATCTTGCTCCATTTATTATGCTTTCTATAAATTTTATAAACCTTGCAAACCTGGTCAGCTGGAAACTGCTCCAGTTTGTGAACAGTCACAACAAGTTTGCTTGGAGTGGAGAAACAGAGAAAGACACAGCAGCAGGCAGTAAAATACTCTGCAGGGGGCTTTTTTTTAAGCTTATTGTACACTGATTTCCAAGTGACTCAAAAGGTGTGACTGCCACATAACAGGCAAAGCCCTATTTCAACTGCAGCAACAAGTTCACTCACTCCACATTTTCAGGGCTGTCTTTGTTCTTCCTCATCATGGAAAGGAAGCTTGTCACTCTTTGTTTTCACAAGAGAACATACACGTGTTTGTGACCTTCTGATTTTTCCCCTGTGTTTCTCTGTGAAGCTGAGAAATGCTCAACAATGACCAAGCTATTGCAAATTATTTTTGAGGAATGATCAGTGAAGGGAAAAACTTTCAAATATTTTATACATCTTTTCCTTTCCTGCCCAGGGAAGGCTATTTTTGAAATCCAAATGATTGTTTTGAAACTAGCTCCAGAAACTTTAATTATTTTGTTTTGCTTTTCATCTGCCACTGATAGCTCTGGAGCTTAAAAACAAATTGATGACAGCTACATTGCATCCCTCTTCCTGCCTGTCCTGACTGTGCATAAGGCTGGTAATATCTGAGTCAAAAGATTATAATCCCTTCCTACTTCATTTACATAAGACAAAGCAAAGTATATAAAGATATGTCATTCAAGTATCAGCGTTATCCCTTTTCAGGGGAAATGTTTGCATCTGCAGTGTAGATTAACTCTTCCCATGAGTAAATTCAGATGAAATGAAACAGAATTACCATATCCACAAACATACCATTGCTACGAAACAAGGAGTTGAAAATAGAGGCTTACCAGCAAGAAGTCCAAGGCACTTACATCCTAGCAGCCATTTTTTTGTTTTATTATTTAAAGTTAAGAGCACTCATCAGCTCACAAATTAACAAATTCCATTCCTGCATTTTAGATCAAGTTTCAGCCAAAATTAGGGGGGAAAAATGCAGCAAAACTACATGTGAACTTTACATCTCAGTAAAAGTTAGAACTCCTTACTTTATAAATAGAACTTATAGTTAACACTGCAAAAATGTAATGGCAGATCTCTAGTATCTTTAAGGGGCAGAGAGTATTGGATTATTGAGGTTTATGAGTATGCTGGCTTATACATACACATAGAGAAGCTTCAGAAGCATATAGCACATGGCTGTTTACCAGGGTTCTGTACTCCCAATCTTGACATTTCTCAAAAGCTGAGGCAGCTGCTTCGCCTTCAACTGTGCTTTCCATTCTGCCCAGACCAAAAAAGGAGCCAGAGGGCGCCAAAGTCCCTCCTCCTGCAAGAAGATAAACTGCTTGAACAGCATCATGTTTACACCAAGAAGGGTTCTGCTAATGTAGGCAAATACCTACCGCAAGACTACAAATTCAAAGAGAAAAAAAAGTTGCATGCAGATTCTAATTAGAGAAATGAGCTTGCCTAACAGTAGCCAGATGAGATTTCAAATTCTATTCCTGATGTAGCACCGCCACCCTCAGTAAATATACAGAACGAATCAGAAGCCAAAAACAGATATTAACAATCTACTTCATGCGGGTCTTCAAAATGGGATACTAACAGAGCCTCCTGGGTTGATATCAATAAACCCAGAAGGTGCCCTTAACTTACATTTCCTTCTTCTTTCATACGGACATGCTACACTCACTGGCTCAATTAAAAAATCCTAAGCACTACCCACACTCACACTGTAAGTACTTCCCGTCCTAAAGGGGTTTACCAGAATACATCCTCAGAGATGGTTAAAAGTGCATAGGCTGGGCTCTGAAACTTGGCTATATTCATTCTGTACAGCTCAGTGTGATCACCTGCTGAGCTCTGGAGCTGAAGGACCCCGTTTGGGAAATGGAGTTAATGTGTGCAGAATGGGCAAGGCAAAAGCTTGAATTCCAATTAGCATTTTGTTTCTGAGGTCACAGGTTTTCTTCCCCATTCATATCAATATCTTCCGATGAAACTGTAACCAGAACTGACTTTACTATATCTTACTTGGATTGAAGTAGTCTTGCAGCATAGATAGGGCCTGGCTCTAAAAGAGAAAAAATAACCCATATTTATGCACAATCATCGAAATCTTTAACATCACTTCCTACATGGCCAACCAAGGAAAAAAGAAAACAAACAAACAAAAAAATGATCAGCATACCCAGCCCTACTGTCATGCAAAGCAACTACCTCAGCAGAGAATAAGCCACTTTGCCATCAGAGCAGTACTGTATCAAGTCTGAGGAGGGGGCAGGGAAAGAACTAGATGGAAAATACTTTATTCCCCTCTTGCATTCCTAACTGTTCAATTTTTGGGATGGAAAGGGATAGAGTGCATATGTGACATGTAGCTGCTCCAAAGCTTAATGCTGTGTTAATTCTGCACTAATGGGAAAGGCAGCAGGTCCCAGGGATCTTCGTTTTCCTTCCTCCTCAGGATAAGATGGTTCGTATGGAAAAACGCAGGGGCTGCAGCCTTCTCTGGATACAGTGCTCTATGGAGATATCTAGTACCTGAAGGTGGCAATGAAGGATAGCCATGAGCTCTTGACCCTTCTCCTCCCCTACCCCCGCACTCGCCAGCTTGCCAGTGACAGGTAAGGACAAAGCTTGCAGCCCATCAACACAAAACAGCCTCTGACACCCAGACAAAGATAGCCTTAAGTTTCAGGCTGTGCTACTTCCTGGGGGCGAAGTTAGTGCCAAGAAAGGCTTGGGAGTTCAGCTCTCCCACTCTAGTGTAGTTCAATGAAGGCTTCCAGCTCCTCAGGGATGAAGCCCTTGTAGGGAATCTTGTGCTTGTCCAGGACACGAGCAGCAAGGCACTGGAGGGTGATGTAATTGAAGGGCTGCATCATGCTCTTGGAGAGCAGCTTCTCATCCAGCAGCTCATAAGCAGTCTGCTTGAAGGCATTGGTGGCATCCATATGGGCTCCAGCCTCCATCAGTGCACTCATGATCAGTGGGCAGTTATTGCGAGCAGCAACATGCAGCGGGGTGTTGTTGTCATAGTCACGGCTGTCTGGGTCAGCCCCACACTCCAGAAGCAAGTTAACAACATGAAGTGATGGGAACTTGCCCACTGGGTAGCGTCCCACTGTCGTGGTATCTTTGTCCACAGCCATATGCAAAGGGGTGAAGCCATTCTTGGCTCGAGGGCTACACTTCAGCAGGCGGTAGATAGTTTGGCGCTTCTGGTGCTCCTGCTCTGGGGTGCATTCCACCTTCTCCAGCAGGAAAACCAGGTGGAGAATAATGGCCAGTGTCTTGGTGAACTGTGCCGAGTCAACTACAGGATCCTTGCCATGCATAAGTGCTCTCTCTACCTCCCGGACACCTTTGCTCAGTACTCCCATGAGATCAGAGAAGCCCAACTGGGTAGCTAAAGTGCCTTTGGAGCGGTCCTGAAGCACATAAGAGAAAAGCTCAGCAAAGGAAAGGAAACTACTGGCTGTCATAGGGCTAAGAGGCTCCAGATTGCCTTGCTGCATGTCAAGAGCATACTTCCACAAGTTAATACAGCGTTCAAAATTGCCTGAGTCAGCATAGACAGCCCCTCGATAGCGGATATAATAGGAGGTGTCTGGGTGCGAAGGACCCAAGATGCGCTCTCTAATGAGCAGTGCCTGCATGCGCATCTCATCTGGATCAGTAATCAAGGCTTCTAGCTCCTCCAACGAACTTACTTCTCGTGAGTAATCGTATGCCAGCACAAGCTGCCTTGGTTCAGGTTTAGGCAGGTACTGCCCACCCTCGTATCGAAGCTCCATTGCCCTTCGCCAATACTTGTGGGCTCCCAAAAGGTCACGTTTCTTATCCACAAATGTGGCACCTAGCAACTCCAGTGCCTCCACAGCAGCCTCTCGAGTGCAGAACACATTAGGAACCTGCTGGTCATCCTGACTGGAAGCTGATGCACAACATCTCTCATGCTGCTCTTTGTCGCAGCCCTCAGGAGTTTTCCGACCAGTGCTGCAGCATCTCTGATGGCTCCCACCCAAAGCACAGGTCTCGTTTTGGTTCCCTGCAACATCCTCTTCCTCCTGCTGCATCCCTCCCTGGATGAGATATTCTACAATATTGGTATGCCCAGTAACACTGGCAGCCAGCAGAGGAGTCATGCCATAGCCATCTTTCTCCATGCGGGCTTTGGAGCGGAGCAGTAGCTGCAGGATCTCCAGGCTGCCTGACTCTGCACAGTCATGCAGGGCCGTGTTCCCCTTCACGCTCCTGCGGTTGACATCAGCCCCTTTCTCCAGCAAGTAACGTGCAATCTCCCGGTGCCCTTTGTAGCAAGAAATCATCAAACAAGTGTGTCCATGCCGGTTCGCTACCTCCAGGTCAGCCCCGCGCTCTCCAACCAAGTAGCGCACAATCTCCAGGTGCCCGTCGAAGCAGGCAGCCCTCAGCGGCGTGGAGTTGGTCAGCGTTGTCTGGTTCACTGAGGCACCATGATCCAAGAGACTGCGCACCACCCCCAGGTGCCCGGCAGCAGATGCGGCCCACAGCGGCGGGGCCCCCTCGATGGTTTCTCCATCGAAGTTGACAGATCCACCCTCTTCCACGCGGGCCCCACAGTGATCCAGGAGGTACTCCACCACCTCCAGGTGTCCGTGGCGGGCAGCGATCAGCAGCGGAGTGCTCCCACCCCCGGAGCCATCACCTCCACCAGGCCCTGCTGTCAGCGCTTCCAGCTCCTCCCGGCTGCGGCTGCCCAGCAGCTTCTGTAGCAGCTTTAGCTTCCCATCGCGGGCCGCGTTGTACACGGCCGTGCGCAGGTCCATGGCGACGGGGGCCGCGATGAACGCGTCGGCCGCCTCCTGGCCATGGACCGGTTCCGCCTCTGCGGACCCAAATCGGCCCCGGGACGGGGAACGGGCGAGGGCGGCCCCCGGCGAGAAGGAGCCCTACGGGAGCGGAGACATTCGGCGAGACTGCCCTTACCCGACGGCGACAACCTTCACTCTCTTCGCCCAGCCGCCATCTTAGGTTGGAACGCGAAACAAAATGGCGCCCGGACGGCTCCGGGGACGGAGATGGAGGGAAATGATGGGAAATGTAGTCTCGCGCCCGGCAGGCAACGCGAGGGCTGCCCCGTAGGGACTCCGTCTCCCGGCACGCAAGGCTGAAGGGGCCACCACAGCCTGCGCCGAGACTCCGTGCAGGATGCTGTGTGAAATGCAGTCCGAGCAAGGCACAGAACGCAGCCCTTCCCCGCGGATTCCAGGAGTGCCGAGGCCGCGTTACCCGGCGCACCCCGCGCCCGTCAGCGCAGGGGCTTCTGGGGGAGGAGGAGGGTGGGAAGTGGTGGTGATGGGGGTGCATGGTTGCGGGGCGGTCGCAGTGAGCGCCGCGGTTTCCCTTCCACAGTGTGGATTAGACGGGATCTGGCGGTGAGGGTCGCAGCTCTCAGAGGGAAAGCAGAGCGGTTGGGGAGAGGTGGGCCTGGCTCTGAGTTGGTCAAAAGGCGGGAAAAGAAAAAGAGTCGCTCTGTGCCGGAATACCCTGAGAGCCCCCAGCGCGGCCTGAAGCCTCAGTTTCTGTGTAGAGCCGATAGGCTTTTGGCATCCAAAACCCTTCCGTAACCTTACGTGTACAAATTTCATTGGGGGTTTAATTTCTGTTTCGTTCCTTGAAGTGATTGAACTCCAAAAGGCT
This sequence comes from Lagopus leucura, assembly GCF_019238085.1. Taxonomy (NCBI): domain Eukaryota; kingdom Metazoa; phylum Chordata; class Aves; order Galliformes; family Phasianidae; genus Lagopus; species Lagopus leucura. Next base: position 83,712 of record NW_024962316.1, on the reverse strand, counting down.
AGAGCTGCACGGCGTCAGGCTGTGCATTATGAACTGCTTGCGGTTGGCAGTGCTGTGGACGGACAAGGTCTGCCCGCGGCACGGCGCTGTCAGAGCAGCGCTCTCAGAGCGCAGGACACAACGTGCAGCTTTATCTGTGCCCAAATGCTGACGCGGAGCGAAGCACAAATATTTAAGGCCATAAACACCCTGGTTGAGGTTAGTAGAGCTTGGGTTACTAGAGCCTATTTTTAGGGTGCAAGCCAAATTTAAGTTGCTCAAATCTTTATATGGGGAATTGGTACCAGGTTTCTCCTGTTGTGTTTTATTTATAGCGTTCCTCTCCTTTCCCAGTAAATAAGATTAGCTTCATTATTTCTATTACCATTACTTAGTCTATCATTGTTATTGTTCAGTCCATCCATTCTTCCACCCATTTAGGTCTTGTCTGGAATTATCTAGGATTATGCTGCTAATGCATGTCGCTTTCACACAGAATATAATTTTTGTTGCTTAGAAACTGCTTTTGCATAACAGACAGTGTGGGCCTAATTTTCACTTCAGCAGCTGTTAAAGTCACTGGGAGCAGCAGGTGCTCAGTGCTCCTGACAGCCAAAGCCAGTGTCTGTGACAGAATTCCCACACAAAGTTGGGCTGCATGCGTGTGTCCTCTGCATGAGCAGTGTGCTTGGGGACAGAACAGCTTCACACTGGAAAGAAAACAAGCCAAGTTTTCCAAGCACCTTGGATGTGCATGCTGTGCAAGTGCTGTGTGAGGACAGGAGAAGTGGCTATGTGCACTGGAATATTTGCTGTGTGACTATCCTAATGTTCCCTCTGCAAATCCACACCTGTGTTCACAAGCTAAAAATTGTGTTCGCCTATGTAAATAGTTGTCAGCAATGAGTTTGGACACAGGTGGTCCATTTTAATGGGGTTTCGTGTGTGTGTGCATGCACTAGCTGACTGTAGAATCATAGAACCATAGAATTGCTCAGGTTGGAAAAGACCTTAAAGATCAGCAAGTCCAACTGCAACCTAACCATACTACCCTAACTCTAACAACCCTCTGCTAAATCATCACATCCAAATGGTTTTTAAACGCATTCAGGGATGGTGACTCAATCACCTCCCTGGACAGCCTATTCCAGTGCTTAACAACCCTTTCTGTAAAGAAGTTTTTCCTGGTATCCAACCTAAACCTCCCCTGGTGCAGCTTGAGGCCATTTCCCCTCATCTTGTCACCTGTCACCAGTGAGAAGAAACGAGCCTTGCTCTTGCTGTAATTACCTTTCAGGTAATGGAAGAGAGCAATAAGATCTCCTCTCAGCCTCTTCTTCCCCAGACTAAATAGCCCCAGGGCATATTCTCCAAGCCCTTCACAAGCTTTGTACCCTTCTTTGGACCTGCTCCAGCACCTCAATGTCATTTCTGGATTGATGTGCCCGAAACTGAACACTGTACTCACAGTGAGGCCTCACCAGTGCCGAGTACAGGGGCAGGATGACTTTCCTGGTCCTGCTCACCACACTATTCCTGATACAAGCTAGGATGCCATTGGCCTTCTTGGCCACATGAGCACACTGCTGGCTTATATTCAGCTGGCTGTCCATCAGTACACAAGGGTCCCTTTCCACCAGGCAGCTTTCAGTCACTCCTTCCCAAGCCTGTCGCGTTGCCTGGGGTTGTGGCCAAACCGCAGAACCCGACAGTTGGCCCTATTGAAATTCATACAATTTACCTTGGCCATTGATCCAATCTATCCATGTCCCTCTGTAGATCCTTTCTCCACTCCAGCAGATCAACACTCCCTCCCCTTCAATTGCACTACGTGCAACTGAACAGCTGAAAATGTGAACAGAACATGTATGTGCTTGGCTGTGACGTATACACAGGTCTGTATCTCTGCTGGCGAGCATCTGTGTGTGAAAGCTGCTGTTTTTGTGGCAGGTCAAGGCACAGACACAGGCGGTGTGACACTTTCTCTCCCTGCAATCTCTTTGTGTTGCTATGGTGATCAGATGCACTCACACTTTTATCTGAGGTATCTATTAGCTGAAGCTCCCTATTCATTTCCCCTCCTCACAATGCATATGAAATTCACTGTAACAATAAGTAAGCTTGTTAGCTCCCAAATGTATATCAGAGCCTTCCTCCAGTTCCTGGGTGAGCTGTTAGAAACATCACATCACAGAACTACTGCTGATTAAAATGTGCTGTGGTTTTTGTTTTTGTTTTTGTTTTTTGTTTGGTTTGGTTTGTTTTTTGTGGTTTTTTTTTTGTTTTTTTTTTGTTGTTTTTTTTTTTTTTCCCATGAATAAAGAAAATGCTCAGTAAAGATCGGAAGCATAGGTATGAAGTAGATGAGCCATGTACACCCTGACCCAGCTGTGAGTGGATTATCTGGTTTGAGAGGTCACAGAACATGTTGGTGACTGTGTTACATCAACTTGTCTTGCACTGATGTGCTGCACTGGGGCAGGATTGGGCTGGGAGAGAGGCAGAAACCAGAGGCATTCTGGTCAATTTCCCTTGACATTGGTTCTCCTGTTTTGTTTGACTTCTTTTACAGTAGTCACCACCAAAACAATTAATGTCAAACCAGGGTCCTTCCCAGGATGCCTGGAAACATCACCCAGAGATGGATACTGTCTCCTGAATCAGACTGGCATCGTAAGTGCAGCTCCCACTGATACAACACTGAAGAATAGATCTGCATATAACGTCCCATCTAACACAGTGTGCATCTGGGTGAGCAGGATCTGGGTGAGCAGGTCTGTTGCATGGGCTGGTTCCTGCATCCTCATGAGTAACAGTCACTACTCCTCCTTGTCACAGAATCTGCCAGGAAACCTTCACAGGCTCCTAATGCCATGTGGCTCTGAACACCTGGCATTGAAGTGAAGGACTGGAAGGTATCACATCCCTCATCTATAGAATACGTCCTCCACATGGCCCTGGAGACTCCATGATTTTGACTTTGTAGGGTAATGCAGATAAAGCCCCAGCCAGTGTTCTAAGACTACAGAGGGAACTAAAAAACCAATCAGAGTAAAAGAAGATAAAACATGAGACATTTTGACAGGGCTGCTAGACTGTATGGCAGGAGGGTTACTTTTTTTTTTTTTTTTTTTTTAACTGCCATTTCATATTCCCTTTCAGACAAGTTGAATTATATAGTACTGGCTGCTGAAGGAGTTGCATAATTTTTTTCACAGAAATAATGACACAGTACTTAAAAAAACAAAAAACAAAAAACCAAAAACCAAACCAAAACAAAACAAAAAAAACAACAAATGAATGGATCACTAAAATGTTGGGCAGAGACTTTGGAAATATAGGCTGAGACCGTACCTTTGCTAGAAACTTTTTCTGACTGTGGGCTAGTCATTTAACCTTCCTGTGTCCTATTTCCCTGTCTGTAACGTGGGAATGAGAACTGTTCTCTATCTGTCTTGCTTTCTAAATCTTTAAACTCCGAGTTTAAAGGTTGCATTTTCTGTGCTTATAGGGCAACTAAAATCAGTTTCAATTCTTGATAAGGTATCTGTGGCAACCATAATATACAAAGTAGATAATAATAAAAGAGCTTGGCTATATGACATGGAACACAGTTTTAGCATGAAAGGATGGAATGTTCCTCATCCAGTGTTAAACATCTCTTTCCTCAAAATGTTGACAAATTTGGATCTGTGCTAACATATAAACAACTTGGGAATTAGGTTTGTGCTGATTTACTGAATCCCTGAGTTACTTTTTAGGACTGTGAAGGGATAACTTGGATTCCTGCAGTTTTCTGTAAGGTCTTTGTACTTAGTCTGTCATTACACCAAGAGCTAACAGCACTCTGGGTTGAGATCCTCATTTTTTCTAAGCTTAAATTTAGGTTTTAAATTTAAGTTTTTTTAATCAATCTCTGCAGCTTTTAGGGGATTGTCTAATTTTCAGAAGTCAGAGGAAGATAATCTTTTGCTACTAAGTCCAGAGAAGGCAAGATCTGCTGTATTTTTAAGTAACTACAAGAGAAATTTGCTGTACAAAGAGAACAATTCTAAAAATAGTGAGAAATGGCGCCATGACATTAGCTGGAACAATGACCCAATACTGAACTTGCTGCAGGGGCCTTTGTCCTGTAACTACCTTCATCATTAAGGCTTGTGATGACATTATTTTCTGTGCTTATACAGGGCATGAGGCCATTGCTACCTGGAAGGAAGGATTTTTATCAGACTGCATGAAGTGAGCAAGGAGGAGAGATATGTTGGGTAACACTAAATCATCAAAGTTCCATTTAGATTAGACACCAGCCTAGCAATTTCAGCATTAGTGGTTGCACTACTGTCGTCCGATTTCTTGTACCTTTAATATATATCAGTAGAAGGGTAGAAGAAAGGGAGAGTATGTCATTCATCTTATGAAACAAGATCTTTTCTTTCATACTTCACCAATTGGCAGCAATTTGTACAGTTGTTAAATTCCTTTAGCAGTAAATTTCCTGGGAAAATAATTGCTCTGCTCCTACTTACAGATTATCTGAGATGATAATAATAATATCTTGGGATTTGGACCCTTTCTCTTCCAAATTTAAAGGAGAAAAAACTAGCTTTGAGGCAGATGGCAAGGTAGAAAAGCATCAGATTTGCACCTAAGAATTAGGTTCAATTTGCTTTTAATGTACAATCAGTTTCCTTGGGAGTGGCTCAACAAGTTGTCCCCTCCTCAATTGCATGCTATCATTCTCCTTTGCAGCATGTGGCTCCCTGGTAGGACAAAAGCCATGAGGAACATGCAGTCTTCTAGACAGACAGAGCACTCTTAGCCATCTTCCTAAGAGGTGAGAATTGCTATTTCCTTTTACAAGGTAACAAATAAGGCAGAAATAAATAGAATAAAAAGTTGCAGCAGATCAACAAATATTTAGGAAACAGAACCTAGGAGCTGTTCAGTATCAATTGGACACAAAGGATGAGGACCCACGAAGAATCTGGATACAAGGACTGTAAAATATGTTTGTAAACTACAAAACAGATTGTTTTGGAGGTCAGTGGCTGTCTTCATCTTGCAGTGGCTTTTGAGTATCTTCAAGAATTGAGGAGGGCTCTTCAACTTCTCTGGGCTGCCTGCTCTAGGGCTTGGTCACCCTCAAAGCAGAGAAGTGCTTCCTGATGCTTTCAGACAGAATCTCCTGCGTGTCATTTTTTCCCCTCAGCCTCTTGTCTTGGGACCACTGAAAAGGGCATGGCTCAGTCCTCTCTCACCCTCCCTTCAGGTAATAACAACGACAAGTGTGCCATGCTGAGCAGACAAAGAAAATATAGCTCCACCCACCAAATTATTAGAGACATTTCAGTACTTACTTTTCCCTTTGGCCTCAGCAGGATTCTGGAATTCCATTTTCACACTTAAACATCTCTGCGAATAGAGCCTCTGGCTGGTAATGAAAGTTTACTTGTTTTGATTTTTGAAACCCTGTTGGAAGCACCAAGATGGAACTTCAAAACAAGCAGAAGCTCTGAGTGCTCAGCAGACCTCAGCTGCTGAGGTTCAAACCCCAAGTCTGCCACAGAAATACTGTGAATTCTATTAAGTTAGACACTTAAGATTCCTCAATCCACAGTATGAAGATAATGATAGTTGATCTTGATGTGAAATTGCTTTAAATCACCCGAAAGCAGGTGATTGCTGTACTTGGAGAGAAATACTCAATACTCAAGGCCCCACAGTATGGTTCTTCATGGACACTCCTCCTGTAGCTTCACTCAGAGTCTAAGCCTGTCCAGTCAGCAGTCTCTTCCTACCAGCAAGGGTGAAGATCTGTGCTGTATGGCAGGCTATGATTTGTTGTCACCTTTATAAATCAGAACAACAAAATCACTAGTCTTCCACACAGAGCCAGACCACAGAGAGCAGCACCTCCTTGTCAGGGATATCTTCCTTCGTTTCTTCTTCTCTTATCCTTCTTCACTTGCTCTCATTCATTCAACACTTGTGTCTCATTTCAGAGATGGCTGCCAGACATATTAGGTGGTGCAAAAACCAACAAACAAAAAAACCATAGTGTTCTTTGTGAGATCATGTCAGATCTCACTATAATCTTCTATCCAATTTGGTGACTGTATCTATGACTTTTTGCTCCATTTTCTCACCCAGCAGACTGTATATACGTATAAAAATTTGGGTCATGTTTTTTTTTTCAGGGATATCAGAACTCAGCAGGATCTCTTTCTTTCATACCTGTGATAAACTTCTCCTGGAGTGCTCTGTCAGCCTGCCTATCTCTCTGTTGTAGTTTAGTCTGACTAAAATAAGTAAATTCAATATATACTTGGGAATGCTAGAGAAAATGAATCAAGCAGCAAGGAAAAAGATAAGAAAATGATAGCACTGAGTTTCCTGGAATCCTACTGAGAGACTGATTTAAGCAAGAAAAATAAAATCTTTTTTCTGTTCCCTTTTCTCTGATTTTGTTGAAGAGCGATCTTCATTTCACCCCAGGTTTAGTTTTGCTCCCACTCCCCAGCTTTTGCTGTTAATACCTTCTATATTTCATGAATAATGCATGAAAGGACAAGGCTGGCTCACATCCAAGGAAAGGATCTTGCTTTATTCCTTTTGACTACCATTGTCTGATTGGGGCATACTTCTCTCAGCCAGTAGAATCGGACAAGGGATGGTATCCTTCCTGTTGCCAAACTAAGACTCTTAAACATACTTCTGTCAGCAGTTGTAAAAAGGAAAAACGAAGAACAGTATCCTCCAGCAGCCTCACCTCTGCAGAGCTGCTTTGGTGAAAGGTTTCTTGCATAGAAGGAGAAAGAATTTTCAGCGAACGAAGAATTTGCTGGTTCTGGCAGAGATTGTGCCCTACTGAGCAAGGACCAACCCTTCCACTCTCTCCCTCTCTCTCCATTTTAAACATATGTGCTTTCTATGGACACTTTAATCAGATTCCAGATGGCTTGTTTCAGTCTGGGGATTTGTGCTGCTCAGGAGATAACAATCCATTGTGCTAGCCTAGGTGGTAAGCATGTTTGTAATAGCTTGAGCTGGTACCAGGAGATGTCCAGGTGGTCTTATTTAACAGAGGGTATTAGTGATACTGCTATTGTCCAGGAAATCAGATAAATCTGAAGTCCAGGTGTTACCCTACACCACATTTGTGTAATGACTGCCAACTGCCAATTTCTACCTCTATTAAAACAGAGACTAAACATTGCAGAAGGGACACTCCTGGCTGATATTTTTTGGAACGAGATTGCCATTATCCACAAACTTCCTGGTGCACATCATTTAAAGTGCAAAATTTAATCTGAATATGAAGTAGAACATTGGTGAGCATGCACCCTTTGCTTATTCTGACTACAATTTTACTCTGCTATGTGCCTCTTTTGGCCTGTGCTTGAATTTCCTAAATTAAAGCATCTTCTCTAAAGGGCAGCAAATCTTCTCTGCCATGCTACAGAGCATACCCCAAAACAAACAAAAAAAAAAAAAAAAAAAAAAAAACCACTTCAGTGGGGCAAGACGATTTTTAGAAATAAATTGGCCAGGACAATTCAGTATTCTGCCAAGAGTAATTGGAAGAGAGAGTGAGAATCGTGAAGATCACTTATGAACTTGTGTGAGAGAAAATGGTTCAGAAAGTGCTAACTTAGATTGCAATTAGAGTAGAGTAGAATAGGCTGGTCTGTAATAGTTTGGTTGGAAGGAACATTCAAAAGTCATTTAGTCCAACTACCCCATTTCAAGTGACAACTCTTTACAATTGTTCTGGAACTGCGCTCTGCCTAGCAGTGATATACCAGGTTGGCAAAGGGATTTGCCACAAGTTTTCACTAGACAATCACATAATAAGCAAGAGAAGTAATTGGCTTGAGCAAGGGAATGAGGTTCTCTGTTGATTTTACCGGTATGCATTCCCTCTTAGGAGCACGGTATTTAGTAGAACACATAAATTCTGTCCGGACGCAGAGGTGTGTGAGACTTTTGTCTAGACTTCTGATAGAGAAGCTATCTCTGTAGGGCCATATTTCTCAATGTGATATTTTTTCAGAATGGGACCTGCCACTTGTAGTTTGTCCCAGAGATTTCAACAGTATGGAAACTTATGCCTCCTTGTAATTGTGGTAGGTAAAAGCCATAGTGCTGAGAAGCCTCTTTAGTTTCTTTGTAATTGTTTATATAGATCAGGTCTAAACTTAGCTACCAAACACGGTGAAAAAAAGCCTGATTAGAAAGAATAGGGAGTCAAGAGCTTAGCCTCTAGCTATCTGAGAAGAGGCTGGCTTATCACAGAGAGATCCCCAGCTGCACTTACAGGCTGTAAATTAAACAAACAGTATTTTCTGTATACCCAACCACAGGGATGGTAGAAAGAACAGCGTGGCCTTATTGCTGTTATTTCCTTTGGTTTCAGTCTCTCTCCTACGCCACTCACCTCTTTCTGAGACTTGTGTTTCCCACTTTACCCGATTTGTTATTTATTACAGTGGTTTAAAGAGAGGCAGGGGAAAAATGCTCAGTGTAAATTATATTTTGAGCTGTTGTGCTTTGCCTCTTTGGTGGCTAATAAATCTCTCTGGCAATGCTCCTCTGTATAGGATTTGTCATTAAATGCAATTAAACAAACCCTGCAGGTGTCCATGATCAGACCTGCAGCAGCCCATTCACAACTGCAATGTTATTATCATCCTGACAACAAAACACCAGATATTTCCTGAGCTCCTCTGATCGATGTGCTTGCCTGACTTGCAACTGGAGGGAGGAGAGAAGGGGGGAACAGAATCGTTCAAATGCTCTTTAGACTTATTGATGGAAAAGTCAAAAGGCTACTCAGCAGTGAGAGGGAAGGAAGAAAAAGGGTGAGGAACAGGAGGGCTGGAAGGAAGAAAAAAAGAGAGAGACGAGTATTCAGGAACAAAAATATGGAAATAACGCAGTATATCACTTGATATTCACCTATCTGATGCTTTTGTAGACTAGAATTTAGGAGAGGGATTTGGCACATGATTCTTCTCACATAACTGTAACCAACTAGCAGTTAGCCATTCAGTGTTGACTTATGTAAGTTTCCTTTGTAGCCGGCGCAAAAACTAATCTCACCCTAAGACTATGCTTGGTAGACTGCTTTCTTGTTCAGATGTATCTGTCTGTCTCTCTTAACTGTAGCTGAGCTTCAGTGAGTTGGTTCGATCATATTTCCACTTAATTATAAATCTCACCCTTAACAGCCAGAGGAGTTGGCTTTTGCTGAATACACATTCCTTTGTCTTCGTTCACAAGGATGCAGTTCTTGGTACAGCCACCAGGACAACATGCTACAGAGACATCACTAATAGGAAGCGGATGCAACAACTTTGCACCAGCATTGATGTGTATGTGCTCTGGCAATTGGGGATCAGGAAGAAAGTCCTGTGGCTTATTTCAACCATCCCAGCCAGCCTGAACAGAATGAAGTTTCTATTCACAAGGGACTATTTGCCATCAAGTTCAGCAAGAGAGAAAATTTTGCAAACAGCAGTCAAATTATTCTGCCTGAATCATTTTTCTCAGCTCAACAGGTTGCTTTCACCCCAGAAATTCTAGTTTAGTGCAGTTTATTGCTAGGGCATATATAGAGTTGCAGTGAAAAGGGATAGTTTATATTAATGTAGCCCCTTGCAAATGCGTAGTAACACAGAAAGACTTAGATTGGATAAAGGGATTACTTGAGTAGGCTTCAGTAGTGTGTGTGCATAGGTTGAGTGTAAGAAATAATTCTATTGTCAGAGTCTTTAATTATACAGAGTAGATGTGCTATGTCTTTATAGCTTCATCTGAAATGCCCTGTAGGGGAAACAGGATGAAATCCTGTTTAATGGCATCAAATATGAAGTTCAGATTATGGCAAAGGAACTAGGATTTGTTATCAGTCCACAGGCTTCAGGATGGCAAATCTCTTGGACCATGCATCTATATCACTATGCAGCTCTAGTCTTTGGCTCCTTGATTGCTAGGGCAGTCCAGATTTCTGTACTAAAGAATGACCTCTTTTCCTTACTCTTCTACTCAAACACTGGAGGATTTCTCTCTGCCACTTTTTGTGCTCATCTTTTTTCCATTGTATTATTACCTGACCTGCTGATTTGTGCCATTAGCAAGCCAATATGCAGTTATTTGGTGACACAAGTCAGTGCTGCTCTGTGCTGACTTTCAATAAACTAGCAGAACTTGCACATTACATCACTACACATCACGGATTTTGGCCCTCAAGCGTGGTATGAACTGTAAAATCCCTGGACAAAACAGTGGTTCCACACCAGTGGTCCTTGGACCAGTGGTAGTCTGCAAGGTCATGAAAAAATCCACTATTACCAGCAGTATTAAGAATAAGTTCATTTTGCATGGCTTCACAGACAGTACCTAGGAGCATCTGAGTGTGATAACAGATCAGAACATCTGGGAGCTACATGTGCAAAAATAGCAATCTTACCAATATGCACAGAATGGCCTCCTGTAAGCACTGTCCTAATTTCCTCCATTTCAGTCAGTTTCTGCCTAGACTCTTGCTCTCAGACACATCTGCTGAATCTAGAAAGATCACTGATTTATTCATTGCAGATGCTATAGGATTTACACTTGGGTGGCAAAGCTTACACAAAGGGACATGCTCTATTCTAGAGAAAAAGACAATCCAGCAGACAAGAACTAGCATGTCCCAGCTGTCACCAGTCTGAAGAGCCCAGTGACTGTTAATGAGTGTCACTGGAACAGGTCTTCAGCTGGTGTAAATGAGCTGATTGTAAATCCACAAGGACTTCAGTGGAACTCTGTTGATTTACACTAGATGAGCAGCTGGTCGTGCACTCTGGCTAACTGGGGAAAGCCCCCTGGAGTTTCCATCAGTGGGCGTGAGAGTGGGGCAGTTCCAGCTGCATGTGTGAAGGGGTGCAGGAGAGCAGGCAGAAAGCTAATAAATGGAAGAATAGGAAATGCACATCTTATTGGATTGACTTCTCCAACAATTACATTTTCTCCTCTTTCCACTTCCCCTCTCCACTTCCAGCTGCTCCTCTCACACTCCATCTCTGCTGCTCATCTCCCTTTGTGCACCTCTTACCCACACTAGCCTTTCTAAACAGGTGCAGTTGCCACTCAATAGACTTTAATTACCACTTCAAGGGCTCTCACCAGAGTCTGTTGGGAGGGTGGAGTTGAATTTTCCTGAGGATTATGTGTATGTCCGAATTCTTTTTAGTTAGATACTAGTGTTACAGCATCCTTCGAGAGATTTCTTCATCTTCTTCTCTCTGCTCCTCTCTGCTTGTCTCTGCTTGTGTTAAATTACCAACCAACCAGCCAACCAAACAAACAAACAAAACCAACAACAACAAACAACAACAACAACAACAAAAAACACACAAACACACACCAAAGCAAACAAACAAACAAACCTGCAGATAAGGGAGAAGAAAGCAGCGATTAACTACATTAATTATCAGGACAGCAAATTGGTCCAGAGAAAAAGTTTTAAGTAACAGAAGTCCAAGCTGGACTTCTAAAACATTGCTTTTGTTTGCAAATAAAAGGCCTATTTTTCACAAGTACAGAGCTCGGCATCTCCAAAGGTTTCTGTGGGAGCCTGGGATCTAAAAATACAAGTTGTTTTTAACTGCCTTACCTTCTTTTTGCTCCATGCTCTTCTCATCACTTCTAGTTGGAGAAATACATTGTTAATTCATTCTACTGGTACCCTGGGAGATTCCTCTATACTGAATATACCCAATGATTTCTGTCTTCAGCACAGTTTGTCTACGATGGAGAATTATTACAAATATTTATCTAGGAAAAAAACCCTCAAACATTATTTCTGCATTGAGATCTCCTTCAAAAGGCAATACTGGAGAATGCAGAGCAGACACTTATGTCTGTCAGATCTGCTTGAAATTGTTTGCACATCATGTCAACAGTTTATTCTCTGTCTGGTAATGTTTTGTTCCTCCTTCCTTATGCTTTGAGTGCAACTATGACCTAATAAAGTCATGACACGATGGACTAAGTCTGGGACAATGCTGCCCATTGATGGTTGGTGATGGTAAAAGGAAGAGGAATTAATGGTGATGTACTTACTGGGGAATTTTCCCTGTGCAAGTACATGTGAACACCATTTTGTATAGAATTCTTTCTCACCCGGGGGGATCCATTACCTTCTTCTCCATCAGGTATCCTGCAGTCCTTCTGACTCCTATTCCTGCACTTCTTGGCTCGTGGAGCTCTGCCAGACTTTCTGATGCCTGTTCCAATTCCCAGTTTGCTCTGATTATCTCAAGTTACGTCCTTTTGCTTCCCACTGTAGCTTGCTCTTTCAGCTTCGAGGATTTAAAATCCGTCTGTCTTCACCATCTCTATCCTCCCTACCTTCTTTCCTTGTTCATTTTGCTTTCCAGGACTATTTCCCACATGTTACCATGCCACTTATGTGATGTTAGGATGAATATTGATCACAGCCATCTCAAACCCATCTCTCCTTTTTCCCAAAGAGCCAGTGAAAATGTCACCCATGAGATAATTATCATGTTGCTCATGTCCCTCAATTGCTTTCAAAGTACACACTGAGGCTGCAGAGCGTCTTTGAAAGGCAGTTTCTGGCCGTTGGCACATTATTTACAGGCTGCTGATAGGAGCCTTTGTTGAGGAGCAATTTGTCCCTTTTGCTGTACAATTTTTTGTTGTGTTTTTGTTGTTGTTGTTTTTCACTTTCAGAGTGAGTAGATCTTAAAACTAGAGCTGAGCTTTCAATGAACAGGCACCAGACTTATCCTTGAGTAACAGTGACATATATGTAAGGTGAGAGTTACCAGCATGTTTCATGCAAGACTCCATATAAGAAATCAAAGCTAAGATGACCAATAACCTCCCTAGTTACTTTTTATTCCTTCCCTTCTTAGAGCTGGCAATTATGTGCTTACTTGCAGTGAATTGCTAAATCATCAATTGTTGTCTCATGTATTCCAGTAAGGTCTCTGGCAAATAAATAAGAGAAAGTTGAAGCTCAAGCTGCGTGGCAGTCCATTCGTATCTATTAACGGTCATTCCTTTGTTTATATAATACCTGCTGATTGAAATGGACTAAGATTTCCCACCACAGCAACCCCTCGCTGTCTTAAAAGCCATATAGGTCTGGAGCATTTGCTTATGTGCCTACTGAAAAGGGATGTTGAGAGCAGAACAAAGCACACTTGCTCACCCATCACTGTTGTGGGTGGAGATCCTCCATTAGCAGTGCAGAGTCTATGACATATGGCCAGCTCTGGACTCCTATAGCATACACATGCTTTAAAGACACCTCTTTAAAATAAATTCATTTTAAGACACCCTGTTTAAATGGGAGTCTCACCATGGTAGATGCCACATGCACATTTGGAGTTAATCTTACCAAAGCCTGCAACATGGCTGTACAACCAAGGCCCAATCTCTAACTCCACTTTCAACACCATCCTTAGCAAAATCTCCAGGCTATATGCAACTATAAACCAATCCTGAAAAAAATGAAATTATTTCCACTCAGAGACAATGTCCTTTGGAATGATTTTGCTGTTAATGAACTCCAACTGAGCTGTATTTTGGAGCCACTGGTGTGCATTTTAACTAGGAGCTGTCTGTGTGTAGATGTACATCAATATCACCAGCCCCATAATGGAAGTCTGTTCAGCATTGTAAGTCCTGCATTAGGCTGCATCCATAGGAACCCTGGGAAGTTCTACTGAGACTGCCTGAAGGTAATAATCTCTCCCAGCCTCTGGATGTCCCTAACCAAGTGCTCCACTCGTATCTGTTCCAGGAAACAGCTCTGGATATTATAAAGTTTATACCCTAATGCAATATTAGCAAGAAGGAGGGAGAAGTGCTGTTTGATGACAAGGGAAAATGAAAGGGCTTTGGTATTCAGAAGCATTTCCAGCATGCTGTGATTTGCTTGTTGAACCCTCTAAAGGACTGGAAGCCCCTGAACTCTATTGTTTTCTTGGAGTCAGTACAGCCAAATCATAAGCAATAATTGACAAACACAGTCCACCTAGAATTTATCACAGAATCCTTCATGATTGAAATGATGCAGTACATCCCATTATAGGAACTTATTTCATGCATTACATCCACTTATATATAACTTTTTTTTTTTTGTCAAATCCACATCACAGTAAATAAAACACACGTGTATTATTATATACATCAATGTATTTTATGCAGAATGGAGTCCATTCTGTCAAAATGCAGGAAAGGGAGCTCTGTCAAACCCATTCCCAGACAAGCAGAAGAATATACCAATACCATCTATTTTCTTAAAAAAAAAAAAATAATAATAATAATAATAATAAAAATTTAAGTATTCATTAATTGTTACTTACTGTTTTACCTACCTGTGTTCTGCTTTATCAGGTTTCATAAAAGCTGCAGATACCCCTCTTACCAAACACAGCTTCATCAGCAGTAGCAAGAGCTGTGCTAAAATTAAACATTGGCTGGATTAGATGGAGCAGATTAGAAAGGTGATAAAAGATAAAGTAGGAGAAAATAAGACAATAAGTAGGTCTGGCAAGACATATGGATAATGTTCCTCTCAGGCCAAGCCTGACAAGATAATAACCTTTTCCTTTTTTTCTTGTTCCATTTGCTCCTGGATCTCCAGAACTTTGTGGATGTCTTTTAATTTGGTCTTTAGGTACACCTGTGAAATGAATATCAGAATGTTCATTTTACAGATGAAGGAGGAAGTGTATTTTACTTTACAAATCAGTTTAAAATTAGCTTTGCAAAAATCAGCCAAACTTCTCTTTCATTGAATTAGTTCTTATTTCCAAGCAAATCTGAACAACCTGTATGAACAACTCTTAAGCTCTTTAGACGTTCAGCGTGCTGACAGCACACCCTGAATTCAGAGGTTTATCTGAATTGTCCTTTTCTTTTCTTGCTCAGGAGAAAATCGCACTGCCTCTGTTAGATTCTGTGCAATATCTGAGTGCAGCCTGCAGAGCATTAGGGTTTTTTTGGAACCCTTCGTTTTTCAGATAGTAATGTCTTAACTGAGTGGGAAGGACCTACGTAAAGTTTTCTATCACTTTGTGCCATTGATTTCTCCAGATACATTGTACCAGCAAAACAGAGACATAGCAGATTTGATTGGACAGAATTGCAGACTACAACATTAATAATTTCATGAGTTTTACTGAAAAGATTTGCCAGTGTTCTCCCTAGAACATGACTTGGGAAGGCTATACAGGCCTAAGTAACACAGAATAAAAAGATCTCTGCATGCATAACAGGAGTATCTTTGAATACTTCGCTCAGCCAGGCACGTAACTTTAGGCATTTATTTGTTTCCTGCAGGAGTTATGTGTTGAAGTTTCTGCAAGTGCGTTTGAATTCTCCATTCTTATATTGTCTCCATGCTTAAAAAAAAGCATGCTTAATTACATAAATAAAAATCCCAGCATCTGTTTTACTAAAGGACAAGATTTAGTAAAAGATTTTAGTATCTATAGACAAATGAACTTCTTAGACTTTCCCAATGAATTTGGAATCCCACTCCTACTTATTTTCAAGTGAGGATTTTGCCAAACTTATTTTACAAATCCCAATGGGACTCAGTCAGCTGTAAATGCATTCAGTATTAAAGAGGAGCTAAACAATGGCACACTTAAAAGACACACAACAATCACAAGTCTTCAAGGGAAGACTTGCCTGTAAAAACATATGCATCAATTCTATCACTTGCTTATCACCTCTTTTGGGTTCTTATTATGATCTTAGAGTAGTGCCTTAGGTGGTGTATTTCATTTGCTGCCCTAATAATGGATTGCTTTGGGGGGATCTGAATTTAATGTTTTAACAGATAAATCTCCCAGTTGATTTCAGTGTGCAGAAAAGCAAAATTCTGTGCTCAGGGTTCTGCCTTAAGCTCTCATTCAGTCTTGACTCCGTGGCATACCTCAGTCCTGCTGAAGTGTTTGCTGAACTGGGGTGGATGTGGGTGCTTAAGAGAAGTGTCTGCTTGAATGCTTGGTTGAGCCAAGCTCTTGTCTCACACTGTTCAGTGGAGAGCACCAGCTTAATTAGAATCATACTTGTGTTGCAATGCAGTAGTGGACCATGTTGCACACTGACACACACACACCTCGTACACATGAATGCGGGTGGTTGAAAGAGAGTGAATGTAAAATTGCATGTAAGTGCAGGTGTCTGGAGCAGGCACAGTGCCCAGGTCTGCATGCCAAGTTCAAGTGTCTGCGGCTGAACAAATCTCTGACAAAGAGAGAAGATCCTAGAAATGTTTATCCAAGCACAAAAGCTGTTGTAGATCTTGCATCTGAAACCCACTCTATTTTTCCTGCTGAGATTCCCAAGCGCCTCCCAGTCTCCCAGCTCCACACAGCTTGAAACCCTACCAGATGCTATGACTGCAGTGAAAAAGCAGCTCATTACTGGAGTGGCAGGCGACACACAGACAAATATTTGTGCAGTGCATACAGATCCCAGAGACTGGAACACATTGTCTTTTTTGATGGAAGGAGGAAAGGGGAAGGAGGACATTGCCTGTAGCAAAACTAAATTAAAAAGTATAATAATCTGAAAGCAACTGTACAGTGTTTATTTATAGCGAAACTTAAACAGTTTCCTTTCTGGCAGACAGTGGTATAATGTCATTTCAGATTGATTTCTGCATTCCAAATTTTGCTAAATATTTTAACAAATTAAAATGAAGCTCAGATTTCACCCTGAATTCCTTGTTCTTCAATGACCACTGTGTGATAGGATCTCCCCAAAACACACAGGTTTTTATCCTTCTATGAAATGTATTTGTTTTGAGATCTACAGAAAATCGCTAGGAAAGAAAGGTTACAAAATGCAACCTAAACAAACTGAACTGTGACTTCGATTAAGCAAAACACTGCACAGTGTGAAATTTTGTTAACTTTGAGGATATTATACCATCTATCCTAACATTTTCATAATATTAGAACTAGTTAGGCAATTTTCTAGAATTTCAGAGATAAACTCAAAAAGCAAGAATTGTATTAGATGCAATATAATTTTCTGGCTTCTACTCAGGTTTTTTTGTTTGTTTGTTTGTTTGTTTGTTTGTTTGTTTTTTGCATGCCTCTATTGAGGCAGGAGAGAAAGGAAACGATTTCTTGCCATTACTTTGAAACGATTTCTTGCCATTACTTTACAGCTGAACTGTAAAGGAAAAAGATGTTCTATGGACACCATAAGAGAAACAGGACATGACGAAAACCCAACTTCAGTATTATGTTGCATCAAAGAAAGATCATAAATTGAGTCACTTTGCAGATACAACACTGATAGAAGATGCTAAAAAGTTGACATAACAGAAAAATATATTTCTCCATTCTACTTTAATAGGCGTTTACAACATTGGTTTGCTCAAAACATACAATGCATATCTCTGAAGGCTATGCGTGTACTCAAGGCCTTAGCTGAATTATCAGCATTCTTTTCAGCTGTTTTTCCCTTTTTTCCCAACTATTTATTTCAGAAACAGTATATAGACATTTTCGTAAAATAGAGAACAGCTTGTTTGCTTTTCCTCTCAGAAACTTATGAAAAATATAGGTGTAAAGAGTAGGAACAGTCTGAGCCTGGATTGTTTGTCTTACTGAGACCATTTAGCAAAATATTTACATTTCTTTATGAAAGCAGTGTCAGTATTTTGAGAAGGGACTCATTTAGTGAATAGCCTCCGTTTCCAAAAATGGAGATAAAATAAATGCTTTGTTTGACCATAATGATATGCAATGCTTTGTTTCCAAAGTGCTCACACACTTATTTCTAACATTTGTATCTTCTTTACCTTTTAAATGACACCAGTGGTTTTGTAAAACTAATCAAGAAAAAATGCTTTATTTCAGCTTTGTTCCAATTACTGCACCAAGCCAGAGTCACATATTTTAGCAGTTTAAAAGGTAATCTAAATTCTGTCAAAATTTAAAAACTTAATTCCACCTCAGTTGTTTTGTTTTGTTTTGTTTTGAGGGGAAGGTGAGCAGGTTAAATACTTTATGAAAAACATCTGCTGTAATGTAAAATGGAGATTACATTTATATCCTTAGGGTCATTCTCAGCTTCCTGAATTATTTCAGCCCCTTCCCAACCCTAAACCTGAAACTGTTTATATGTCTTACCTGGAAAGGCTACTCAGGAAAGCATGTCCTGACCCATTCCAATTTCCCATCCTTCTCATATAGCTCTCTGTTCTCATCCAGATCCCAACTTTGAAGACCGTAGCCTGCATCCCACGTGCCACTTCTCGGTGCACTTGGGCGGGCCTCGAGCATTTGTATGCCCGGATGGCACCCAGTCCGGGAACAGGCACGGTCCTCAGCCTGGGGCATCGCGGGGGGAAAGTGCTGACGGGGACGCCCTCAGCCTGCATCGCTTGTCCCTCCCGAGCCCCTTTGCTATTGTCCCTGCGGGACTGCACTCCCCCCGGCCCCAGTGGCTCCGCACCCTGACCAGCTGGGCCGGGCAGCGCCCAGAGCCCGCAGCGCACAGCCCTCAGCACAGGCCCTGTCCGTGGTGCTGATGCGCGGCTCCGCCAGGCAGTCCAGCCCTGCCCCTCCCGCTAGTCTTCCCCAGCTGCCCCCAGGGCAAGGACCGGAGGAGCCCAATCCCACGACTGCCCTTCTCCTGAGCACTCATCCCTCTGTAGTCCCCAGATCACTAGCCAAGATCCCTGTGCCGAGCCAGCCTCTGGCGGAGCTCTCCAGCTCGCTGACAGAGATTGGTCCGGCTCCACAGGTTGCCGGAGTGCCCCTCGCCTCCTCCCAGTGCCTGTAGCATCCCCGGTTTAGCTCAGCCCTCTCCGCCCTCGGCCCAGCCTTTTTGCGCGCCCTTGACAGAGCTCACCTGTCCCTGGGTCACCTTTGCGAGCTCGGGGACTGGGAAAGCTGCCCTGCCACTGCCTCGGGGATTTTATGAGCCACCGAAGAGGGGGGGTTGGGCAGCGGGAGGAGCGCCCAGGCGGGGACTCTTCGCTTTGGCCAACGGGAGGCTGCTTTTCCTTGCAAATGCACAGATTGCGCAGATTACATCATGGAGAGCTGCCTGCACTTCAGTGTAAAAGTCTCTTCCTTGTGTAAAGGGCGTGTAAAGAGGAGAGGTGGCATACAGCAACAGGTCTGCCCAGTAGGGTAGAGATGCCTGGTCACTTGGAAATAGGACAGTGGCAGGGAGGTATCTTAAGCTATCCCCGTGCAATAAATGCTTTGCATATGCACAGGCAGAACCTGCCAGGAGAGCCAAGAAGTGTTCTCTCGTGCTTCAATCTGACCTATACATTTTGTGCTGTGAACATAAGTTGCTCAGTATTGTCCAGGACCAATCTCAAAACAGCTCTGTCCTTTCCATCTTACCATAGTGTCCCTCAGCTTGTGTTGCAAGTAGCCTCTGATTTTCCATCCCAATGGACTAGCCAGGTTTCATCCTTAGCCTGTCTGCCTTTACTATCCTGTTCTCAGAGCTTACACTAATAACCAGTCCTCCACTTCTTCCCTGAGACGCAGAGCTCAATTGCAAACTCAGATCTGAGTATCTAGAATCCATTTGATTCTTTTGTGTTCCTACTGCAAGGCAGTCAGACAGTCATTCCTTTGAGTGTGCCAAAGGACAAATCACTCAGCAGTGAGAAGAAATTTATTGCCTAGCCCTTATACCAAAAGCACACATTTCTGACTCTGACTGGAGAGTGTCAGCTGACATGGATTTGTGTTGTACTTCTTAGATTGCAAACACACAGGTTGCAGACACTTCAAGGTTGCCCTGGATTGTCATAAATAGCCAGTACACTGAGGTAAAGCTTTGCTTCCTGGTATATCCTGTGCACAAGATACATTACCACAATGTATTATGACAATGGAAAAAAAAAATTGATTATAACATCTATTAGCTAGAAATCAAAATGGTCCGAGTATAAAGGATTGGTCTGTGTAACACTTGAGAGTCACGTTCAGATCTGATGTTGAGAAATTGCTGCCTGCTATGAAGTGATGGAAAAAATCTCCTGTGGGCAAATACTGTGGTCTTAAGTTCTGGATGTAAAAGCAGATGACAGAAAGGAAGTCATTTTTAAATGGCATTTGTTGCTACTCAAGTTACAGTATGACTAGAATGCAGCCAACTTCACAGTTTCCAACTCCTTTTTTTTTTTTTTTTTTTTTTTTTTTTTTTTTTTTTTTTTTTTTTTTCTCCTTTTTTTCCTAGCCTTTAGTGAACTGTGGGCCAACTCCTTTGGCCGGCCCACAGCTGAGGACCTGGTCAGCCACTTTTGACATTTTTGTTATTGCCTAAGGTAAAAGGTGGCTTTGAGCAGAATATACCTGTGTTCAGAGTGAATCAGTAAATAATCTGGCAGACTGGAATGCAGACTCCTTGAAGTAAGAGATGGAGACTGAGCAGTACCCAATGACCTTGCTATGCATTAGTCACAGAACGAAGAATGTAGAGTGGCATACGGGCAAAAGAAGATGTTACAGTGCTCAGCCTTGAACATGAATCTGTGAGAGACTATCACTCAAGAGCCAAATCTGGAGGTCTCTGCTCTGGCTTTAAATGGGCAAAGTAAGCAGAATTCTGGTGAAAAGTGAAAAGGATGGGAGCAGAAATTAGAAATGGCATTTTATGAACAGTGCTGAGGGGTGCCTAAATCATTCCAAAAGATATATCAAAAGGATACAGAGAAATAGCTACTTTATTGCCCTATGAGATCCTACTGGGCAGGAAATACATTGTAAGGGACTGAGACTGGTGCTTATGTCTGTTACTACCCTTGCTGTATCTCTTCAATCTTCCCTTATTTTTCCCAATTCCTCCTTTACTCACCAGGACTCATCAAGTCGCTCTGTTCAGTCTTAGTGTGCCAACTGCTGCTATCCCCTGGTCCCAAGCTGCACCTGTAAAAACATCTTTCATTTTCCTCCAGCTTTTGCCTTTGAGTCTTCTGTTCCTGTGTAAAACGGAGAAAGACTCTATGGGGTAAAGAAATGGGCCACCAGGAATGATGAAGAACAAACCTGCCAGGTGCCTATCTGTGAACAGCAGCTTTTTTGCTGCTGTGGTGATTCCATAGGGGCCAAGAAGTGTCCAGACACTGCCTGTTTTCCTGAGAGCAACAGCCTCTTCCTTTAGACATATAGGACAGGACTGAAGTCCTTGCTGTTCTGCCCCACTAGTAATTTTGGGCAGCAATTTCAGCCCAGCTGTGATTTCAGAAACTTGATTTTCAAAGAGATCTGAGATGTGAACATGAGGTGTTACTGAATCAGGCTCAAGCTATCTCCAGTCCGAGATACTTCTCTTTCAAACAATGCGCTTGAAATGTTGGCTTTATTTCAAAAGAGACCTGGTAGCTCAGTGTCTGTGAGGTTCATTCTCTGTGGGCTTTTCCATCTTGTGAGACTCTGCAACTCCTTTATTTGCACGCTATGTTTATTTCAGATTTTTCTCACAAAGAAAGTCTGGGATGAACTTAGAAGCCACAGTGAGAAAGGTCACCATTTTATTTAATTATTTTGAGTTGTTTTCCACCCCCTACTCAGAGCAGCCCTCAGGGTTCGGTAATTAGCAATGAAGTGAAGGGGGAGCGATCTGGACTTTGGCCCCAGCTGACCTGCTTGGTACAACTCCTCTGATTAATGCACCTGGTCACATGGCAGCCACAGAGACTTGTTGCTGGGCATCCAGAGGTTTCCAAGGGAACCACTCCTGCTCCTGCCAGAGCTGCTCTGGGAGAGCCGCAGCCCAGAGGGCCCAACACCCAGCCAGCAGCACCGGGGAGTTGCAAGGTGCAAGAAGCAGCCCAAAGCAGGGAGCACCTGCCCTGAACGGAGGGATATTCAGCAGCACATCTAACACCCATTTCCCAAATTGTGTTTAAGGACTCTTGTATGACAAAGACCTTTCTGGACAGAAATCCCATCCCCTAGCAAGCTGCACATGGAGCTGACCTGCCTGCACTGCAGAGCTCCCTTGCAGCCCCATATTCTCTCCCTCCCTAGGCTCTCTCTGCACACAGACGGAGTGTTGCCTACGCACAAGCCTATGTCTCTTAAATATTTTGGATGCTGTTTTTCACAATACAAGAAGTTGGTGCCCTAAAGAAATTAGCAGGCAGGACGTTTAAAACAGACAAAAAGAAGTGCTTTTTCACATAGCACGTAATTAAATTTTGAAGCTCATTTGTCACAGGATATTGTGTAGACTGAAAGTATAAATATGTCCAAAAGGTTTTAGGTGAGTTTATGGAGGTTCAATCTATCAGTGGTGATTAAACTTAATCATCCGGATGCAACATCCAGGCAGTCCTCACAGATTGCTGGAAGCTACAAAACTGCAGCTTGGAGAAACCTCGTTCTTTAAATGCCCTTTCTTTGTGCACTGTCCTATGCATCTCCCTATAGTTACTGCCAGAACCAGTTCTCTGGCACAGGGCGACCTCTGCTGTGTATCAGTCAGCCCATGTTTATATTCCTAAGCATGTTGTGAGATGTTGTTTTAGGCTTTCAGAGGGATCTTAATAGTAAATCATTTTGGAAGCCTGGTCCTTCAGGAGTCTCCTCTTGTTTATTCGGCTTCAGGTTACATGCTATTCCCATATAGGCTCTAACAAAATTACACCTCTGTGAAACTCACCTCGTATGGTAAATTCCAGACAGTTAATTCAGCATCATTTAATAACAGATTTGAACGTGGTGTCTCTTTTGAAGAGAAATTCCAGAAGGTAGAGAAAATTAGGCTTCAGTTGGCTCAAAAGTGTATATTACCATGTAGCAAGGCAGTCTAAGTCACATCCCACTATATTAACCGGAAGCAAATTCAGAAAACAATGTAGTCATTGTGCTTACAACAGATTTTTTTCAGGCAGGGCTGCTCTACATACTTTTTCCAGGAGAAGAGTAAACTCGTGTGAGGAAAGATGTAGAGATAAATTCTGCTTCTCACATGCTGTGGAGTCTCTGTGGAGTATCTACAAATATCCGAGGGCTTCTTAACTAGCACAGAATTTGCTGGCAATTAGTGAGAACTAGGATTTCATGGTGCTACAGAGGCTACCACAGAGACTACAGAAGCTACCACAGAGGCTAAGTCCTAAGAAATCCACAAACATACGTGGAATTATCGCAAATTTATACTAATCTTGAGCTGACTGCAAATACCAGAGGCAAATGGCAATCCTTGGCCATTGCATATCTAAGAGAGAACAGTGAGTACTGGTTCATCAAGTCTCTATGTTTTGTAGTATTTCACTTCTTGCAGAGGACAATAATGCTTCCAGAGAAAGACCTGTCCCCTCCAATAGGCAAAATCAAATGTCTGAGCATTGTCCTTTTTGCGTGCATGTACGAAGTCCTCTTATGGTGCTTCCAAATCATAACATGCTTGCTGTGCATTTATTTTTCACGTTCCTTCTTCACTTCTTTCTCTTCTACTCTCATCCACATCTATCCTCTTCTGCTCTTTCCTTCCTCTCTGTCTCTATTCTACTCTCCCTCCACATCATTCCAACCCAAACACCGAAAGCTTTTTTTGGACAAAAATGATGGAAAATAAACCCCTTGTGACGAGCTGCAGTATGTGCTCTGCTAGAGAGCAGTCTTATTCATTAAGGTAATGATCTTGTATGCATTTGGGCATGTTATCAGTAACACTCCAAAGGGAAATGGACTGCTTAAATCTATTATACCACTGTTTTATTCACGATGTGCTGCCATTTACCTCCTACATGACACTGGGCTCTAATAGCACTTGTTCTGAGAAACCCTGCACATTACCCACAAGCAGTTCATTAATCTACTGTTTTCATTCTTGAAAATAAACAAATAAATAAATAAATAAAAGGCATCAACTACACCAGAGCACAGATGCTGAGTGCTCAGCTAAAAATGAAACAAAATTGTTGTGCCAGCAGCTCCGAGGTAACCCTACACAGAAAAGCACTTTCTGCCGATGGGAAAAGTAGGGGGACAGGGCTGTATGTTGGGGAACAAGCAAAGCTGCCAGCCAGCAGCTGCTGCAGGGAGACTTGAAATATCTGTTTCCTGGAGGATCCAAGCCAGTGTAACCTGCATCAGAATCAGTTCCCAGCTGGTGATATGAGCTCCAGCTTGACTGCAGTTCCATCCCAGAACATCAATTTTCCCAGGCAGAAGAAAGGAAATGGAAGGCATCTCTGAACTCCAGCCTGTTATCACACAGGGGACTGGCAGAATTTACTCCGACCAGATACAATGAGATGTTTCTTGAGAGCCCTCAAAGAAAAGTTTCCCAGCCCCACTCCTGAAACAAGATCTACGAACCTTTTCACTTCCTCCCAAACCCACGGTGGTCATTTTTTATTATTAAAAAAATTAAAAAAATAAAAAATCAACAACTGCTTCATAAAACAGAAAGAAGAACTTTTTCATAAAAAAGAGCTCCGCTAGCGGCCCAGGCTTTCTTTCCCTTCTCAGCACTGTGCTGAGGAGGCAAGCTGCTCCACCTCCTGGCTGACTGAGCTCCCTGTCCAACTTCTCAGCTTCGAGCAGAGCTCACTGGAGAATGGTGAAGGTGTAGTCCAAACGTGATTATTTCTGCCAAATCTCTAACACTAGCAAACAAAGCCTCCTGCTTACAGGAAGATGCAAGGCTTGTGGATAGGAGCTTACTTAAAAACAGTTGCTCATGCATGTGAAAACGACAGAATATCTGTGTCCACAAAACAGGCACAGACAGAAACAAGAGGTAACATTTTTTCAAGCAGGAGAATTCAGGAATCTGGGGTCTGTTCCTCTGAGACTTCTTGGCTCACTCTGTACTGCTTTGTCTATGAAAAAAAAAGCCAGTCTTCTCTGGTTTCCTATAGCAAAAAAGAAAACATAGAGGTGAGATAGTCTGGCTGGTGAGAATTAGTGATGCAAACGTTGGTCTTGAGGATCCATGGCATCTCGTTAACATCTACACTCCTCTTCTTGTCAAAGAGATTCCTTTCCCAGCTGGAAAAAAGGATAAAGATGCTGGTAGCCACAGAGGAAAGGGAGCAAGATGAAGGATTCCACTCTGTAGATGTTGTAGGGCAGAAATAACTGCAAGAGTCAGTAATGAAATGATAGATCTTCTCTAATTCAAGACCGTAGCTGCTGGTTCTGGTCAGTGAGCAACCACAATCTGCCTACCAGATGTGCACAGCTGTCCCACAACCAAAGCACTCCCACAGGCCAGATCCTCTGCCCTGCCTGCTTCAATGTGTCTACACAGAATGGCTCACAATGAGTGCAGTAGTGAGAGGTACTTACAGAGGCATTTATTCTAATACAAAATGTTCTCTTAGGGCACAAGAGGGATGGAGTAAGGCTGAATGAACTCCTCTCCACTGAGCACTGCTTCATTGAAATCAATACATTATTATGGTAGTGACTCCAGCCCTTAATATTCTACCACTGAACAGCATCATGTCTGTGTTGAACAAGGGAGACTTAGTCTGAGAAAAATTCTTTTTTATGATGCAGATACTCAAGTACTGGGACAGAGCATTAGGAAAGGGATAACATTTCCAATTCACAAGGTTTTGGAAAGGGAATTAAAACAATGCTCTTCCAGAGTAGAGAAGATGTAGGGCAGGGAAGGAGAGCCTTAGGGCAGCAGGATGGAATGTCTGCTCAGCCTGATTTCTGTTCTTGTGAAAAAAAACCAAACATTTAGATCAGGTTTTTCAGAACTGAATGATCTCCTGATAGTGCTTTGAATGTTACTAGTGAACGACTCCTAGATTCAGAGGCTGCCTCTGCCCCTCTTTCCTGCTCCTTTTCTCCAAATGTTTCCTGAGGCTTACCTGCTAACTGACATGTAAAACAGAGGGGCAAATCTCTCCCTCACCCTTTGCTTATCTCTGCCTCTCACTGCCCCACTTGAGGCCCGTTTTCTTTTTTGATGCTTCTAATGAAACTAAGTGACTGCAACCAAAAAATTTCCACTTCCTGCCTCTGGGCTGATTACTGCTGAGCTGACAAAGGCAGCATCCTGCACTGGAGCCTCTAAAGATGGGAAACCTCAGGGGAAAGGGTAAAGTGGTGCCCGTGCCCTCTGCTCATCTAGCATGGTTAGAGTACTGACTGCCTAACCTGACTATCTAAGAGAGCAGGACCTGACCAGCCTGACTTCAGGGACCAAGGTCTCTGGGAAACACGCACTAGTGCACAGATGCATGACATTCTCAGCAGTCCTTGATACTGGGCTTCAGTATCGGAATAAGCAAAGTCCCTTCACCAGCCATGCTACAACAATCTTGGTTGGTACTGCTGAAAGGGGAGCTGGTCTCGCTTACTATTTTTGTTATGCTTAATGCTGCCAAGAGACACAACTCAAAGCCTTGGTGGATGGATCCTGTTGTGCCCTAGGTTGGGGTGGACAAATGGTCCATCATTCCAAACTCTGGAGTCTAGTGCAAGTTCCAGCCGGGCTCAGTTTTTCTACATCTCACCTTGCTGTCTCAAGAGGAAAGTAAACAAGATTCTGCTCAGCATTGCAGAGAACAACTGCTCAAGTGTTGCCTGGCAGATGGGGCCCAAGAGGGAGACCATGTGTTACTGAGTGAGGGTTTTAATTCCTCCCTGAGAGATCCTGGGCTGAAGATACCCAAGCAAGTTCAATGGGATAAGAGTCACCAGAGTGCAGCCATGACCTTGATTCCTACTTCAGTCCTTGATGACTGGGCATCTTGCAGAAACAAGTCATGGCTAGGTCCTCAATTCTACAAGCCATTGGATATCTCCTATTCCCCAAACTGACTTCTTCTTTCTCTCTCCACATCTCCACCCTCTTTTCATATCGGCAATCCTCTACATTTATGCAGTGTGTTCCCTGTCATGAAGCTGGGCAGAGGCTGCATAACTTTCCTGCAGCTCTCACAGCTGCCACTACCTGCCCTTACACATCCTGCTCTTATTGTCCAAAAAAGTGCCACTACCCCGTACAAAGGCCATTTCCTTGATACCTCATTTTTGACTGTTCATTTGGCTCCTGCAGCACATCCTGGCAACACTGGAGGGCATTAGAGGAGTACTGGGAAGGTTTTGGTAATGCTGTTAGAGCTTGGAGAAGCTGCTGGCATCTCAGACAGAGAAGAGAATAACATCCAGGGAAGTCTGGAGAAGGAAAGAGCAATCTGCTGCTACTCAGTGTGTCTGAGAAGCTGGGAACATACTGCATTAAACTGATAATAATACCTTGAACAACAAGATGGTAGTTTCCATCTGGCCTAGTGCTGAGCTTGGTCTCTCTCATCTCTTCCCTGCCACAGCCAGGGAATCTTAGTCATAGGGTTGGCCATAGGTCATCCAATCAGGCGAGCAAAGATGAAAAAAGCCATATAGCAAGAGCAGGATGCTCAGAAGCAGCAGCAGCAGCAGCTGCTGCTGCAACTCTTGACTCTCCTCTCATCCCAGCTAGACCCTCCTTAAGCTTGGGAGGTGAAAGATGCTAAGAGCTATTTGCTTAATTAGTAGCAATAGCTGAAGTACTTGAGAAACAAAAGCTCCCCTCTCTCTCTGTGCCCCACTTTTACTTGGGAATGAGGGTTGGGGAGCAAATTGCTTGGAAGCCAGAAAGCACCTTGGATCTCATCACCATGGCTGCACAGACACAGACTCCTGTTATCTCCAGAAGAACAAAACCCTCCTCCCACCCTCTTCTGTCTCAGCTGGAGCTGATAAAAGGAGAAGAAATAAACAAAACACATTTTTAAAAAATACCTCAACCCAAAATAGCAAATAAATACTCAGGGAATAAACCAATCTTTGAGAAAACATATTTTTTGCTGCAGTAGCTTTTGGGTTTCTGGAGAGTTGAATGACTCAAATGAGGATTTCAGGTTACAGAATCCATCTCAGTAATGCCATGAATTATAAAATCATTACTCACAAACATGATAGATCATGACAATTGCTTGAGAATAATGGTCTCTAGCTATACATATCTAAAAGTGTAGACCTGAGTTATTTTTATATAGGGATGCGTGTACTGTTACAGTGAGTATATAGAATTTTTACGGACTCTTGTTTGAAACCCACAGGATCACAACTGTAAATTTTCCATGAGACTCTTCTGTATCTGTATTTCACAATGCGCATGGAGAGATAGCAAGCAAATAGGCAGGGTAAGATAGCAGAATTAGTCACCTAAAAGAGATTTTGATGCTACCAGTTAAACTGCTTTTGTTATCTGGGCACCTTCACTCAGTGTGGATAGGATTTCTAAAGTAACACGGAATGAAAAATAAAGTGGGACTTCGATGTGTACTCGTAACCAAAAGGGTAAAAATATGTCAAATAGCATAGCAGTAAAGAACTGAAAACTAGCACCCATATATTTATGTACTGAGAGAAATTAGTTGCTCCAGGCTGGCTTCCCACATAAACTGGATAGATAATTTCACTTGGTGCTTCACGCATCAAGCTCTGACCATCTGGCTGAATGTGAATGTACCTTTCAGCAACATGTCTCATTTTGGCTTGATGCCCCCAGGGCCACCTCCCTACAACAGGCGCTATTTCAATGTTTAATTACACTTAAAGTTGAAAAAGGACAGCTTATTTTCAGTCTGTATCCTTCCAGTATCAGCTTCTGGATACGGAATCTTTTGCTGTCTGTGTATGCATGCAGGGAGCTGTATGCTTAAATCAACCTGTTAACTGCATAAGAGATTAAGGGTCAGAGGATGGCTCACACAACAACTCTGTTTTTTAAAAATAAGTCATTAATAGGTGAATAAACAATGGGAATAACTGCTAATTCAAAATTTAACCTAGAGTTCCCTGTTTTGCACTGACTGGCAGACACAGTCTGTTCTTTGGATCTTTTTCATTATCAGTAGTTGAAATTAAAATGCTTGTAATTCTATCAAGAAAATTATGACTTTGTTACACAATATACATTTTGCTTATGTAAATTTTGTCTTTGTTTACAACATTTTCTTCCAACTGCCAAGAAATACTTTCTTTTGACTGAGAAAGGCCAAAGAATGCCACATTAAACAGCTGATTATGCTTTTCAATTTTTCCACACAAGTATTTTCTACTATCAGCATTTCCTTGGCCAAGCATAGCGAAGTGTTACCTGTGTTAGTCTAACCTGGGTCACAACAGAAAAATCAGCAAGTGTGGTTTCTGTCTTGGGAGACTCACAGGGCTTGATAGCTCTAAAACTTAGCTGACCTTCTTTTGCATATGGACCTACATGGTTAAACTCATCTAGATCATGACAACAGCTTCCTCAGACTGGCCTGAAAAGATCAGGCTTTTATTGATAGCTCTGAGGACACTGTTATCGCTACGGAGAGCATGCTGCCCTCATCTTCTCCCACTGCTGAATAAACATGAACATCTGCATAGCTATTGTAATAACAGCAATGTTAATATTAATGATACTGGAGTGAGATCTAGGTCTAGTCTCCAGTGCTCACATTCTCCTGGTCAACCATCTCTCTCAGATGTCTTTGAGAGCCTGGTTTAAAAAATCATCTTGAAGCAGCTGCTGATTTTTCCCCAAACCCAGCAACAGTTAAAAAACTGAGTGTAGGATTTCAAAGCATATCAGGTGTTCCAGTTGGGTGTGGACATTCAATGAACTTATAAGATAAATAAATTGCTGTAGATGGCAGCCCAGGACTCTGAGGCTCCATTGTACCTATGCCCCTGTCTTGCTGCATGCTCCAGAAAAAGTACCATCTCATTACATTTTTGACAGAGGAAGAGCAGTATGTCTGGGCCTGAGGTATAAGAAGTATGCCTCTTAGAAAAAAAGGCTCTGGAGAAGACCAGTGTTCCCCTTACACTCTGTTTGATGGACAGGACTTACACTGGTGCTCAGGGAGGATGCTGTGGCTGAACATCACTGTCACCACTGTGCCCTATAACCAGTTACAACGAAAGACTGGTTTCCAAAGGACACATACAATTGTGCTCACATGCTCCTTAGTGTGGCAGAAATAGCTAATATTTTCTTTTTGCAGAGCCAGTATTTGACCTCTCTCTTGCCTGCTGACTACGTGTTCCTTTTATATATTAGCATGATGCGCTGGTTGTAGTGTCTCCCCCTTCGCTATCACTCATGTACATCCACCTCTCATCTCCCAGTATCCACCAACTCCCAGCATCTGTGCCACTTACTTGGCCTCTTTTCCTTTATGCTACTCCCCTCTACAGTCGTGTGACTACTATTGTGTGGTCCCTGCCACACAAAAGCTAGCCTGACCTAATTTAAATCAGTCCTATTGAAGCTGTTCTTGTTTTATCTCCCAGCACAAGGGCTGCACTCCCCATTTCAGAGGTAGCACAAATGAATGGCTAATTGGGGGAGTATTGTGCAGGCAGTGTTTTCTCCAAGCCCTGACTATCAGCTCTCCTGTTCGATGGTGCTCCAAGTTCCCCTCTCTTTTAGCAGCCGCAGGCTGTTTTGAGAGCAGAGGGAGAAAAAGGGGAGAAAGAAACTCTGCAGTCATTGCAGCATGTCGGACAACCAAAGCACAGCACAGCCACGTTCAGCACACTGGTGAAAAGGTCAGCTGGGGGAGGGTTTCCTTCTTCAGAAAGGGCAGGTGCTGGTGATAATAGTAGATAATATCCATCCTTCACCTCCAAGCCACCCCCTGCTTTCTTTTTTTTTTTTTTTGTGTGTGTATTTATGTGACAGTCTTTCTTCAAACTCTAGAGATTGCCCTTGGGGAGGGGAGGTGAGGCACAGGTGGCTTTCGTATGTGAGCTGTGCCACAGGGTTTGTAAATCTTGAGAGCAGAGAATGGGTCAGGGGCTGGAGGGCAGGCTGAAATGTTGCCAGTTCACTTCACCCTCCTGAGCAAACTTTGAGCAGTCATCACCGACTGACCTTTGTAAGCAAAGTGAGCAACAACCCTGGGAGCTATTCCAATCTAGGACCCATCTACACTGTGTCCCAGGGTCCACCACTGACTGACTGAGGGATGACTGCAGTATTTTTTGAGGTGGTTTGGGAGTTAATACCAGATACACAATATCTTTTTTTTCTGCTTTCTGCCTCTCATAGGTACCTTCCAAAAACTTCCTCCCTGGGGCTGTTTGGTCTGTTCATCTCCTTTTGCCACTGATCATTTGATTGAAAGATAGACCTGCGGAAGAAAAAACTTGAAGCATTTGAGTCTTTTCATTGATGGTCTTGGTTCACTGCATATTCCATTTCTTCTGCACTAGGGAGAGGACTTTACCCTTACATCTTGATAAGATTTTCCCCCACCACACTTAGGTGATAACACAGTGCAAAGGTTGCTACCAGAGTCCCCTTCTGCAGGCTCCACCAGTTGCAGGCAAAAAGAGTGTAACACCATGATATTAAACAGTGGTGTGAAGCAAACAAGTCCCAAGGGTCAAGATTTGTTATAGACTTTAATGTAATATTCTAAACCTTACTGCCAGTCAAATTAGAGAAAACACCAGCAAGTCAGAATTTAAAGACATGTGACAACCTTCTCTCTATTCCTTTTGGCTCCAAATCAAGAGATTAGCCACTACAACATAAAATTGAATATAACCATTAGGTTTTTCTTTTCTTTCTTATGGGTTTATGGTTCATTTATCTCATCTAATTTTTTCTCTGCAGCAAGCAGAGCATAAGACACACTTCAAATAACAAAATAAAATGAGAAAAATGAATTATCATATTACCACCTTATCCCAAGGGCTGAAGATTTATGAAAAAAAAAAAAAAGACAAAGTAGTGCTATAGGAGCACATGCATTGCTAACACTGCTCTAAGATAATAATAAGGATATGGTGTATTCCTAGAACCACACAAAATTGGGACCAGGGACTTTACCCAAAATCTCAGTGATGAGAGACTCACTACATGGCAGTTGCCAGTGTCATTATGCAGACAGTACACACTGTCTTGGAGAGACACAGGCAGTGAGCGTATTTTGCTTTAGGGAAAGTTTACTTGCAGGAAGGGAGAAGTAGCACGAAATGTTAGATAACCCACCACCAGTCATCCACCAGCCTCTGTCCTGAGGCCAGATTCACTCTGAGCAGCACTGCAGGGAGCCCCACTCCCCGTTTGCCACTGTTATACCGACATCTGGTGGCAGCTGCCTCAGGGAAAGGAGCTGATACTTCTTCACATGTGGCCCAAAAGCACATCTTGTCCTCATGGCCTGCATACAGCCTGCACACCTGGCTTCGGTCTGAGCCACAAGGCTGAGGGGCGGGCATGGGCTGAGGGGTGCAGGCTGCCAGGAGGGCATGCAGCAGGCCTGAAGCCTCCAGCAGTGCCATGAGGAGCTGGGCATGAGGCCTCGTTGTGCTATGGGCATTGCGCCCTGTGTGAGGAATGCACGTTCTGCTCCTTGCTGGGCTGTTCACCTTTCTGAAAGGAACACCAGCAGAATGCCCTCATACGCAGTGGTGTGGGACAAACCACCTCTTCCTCAGCCAGCAGACCTCTAGAGACAATAATGAAGAGACAGTCGTTACTCATTATGGCTAGTCGCTCAGAACCCCACGCAAAATTTGCTGGTTCTTGGCAAAAGGTTTCCTAGGGGAATACAGGAATGCCCCCACACCACCGACCCGAGTGATGTGCAGAGCACGCGCTGCTGAACAACAACAACCACGGCGGGTTTCCGTAGTGTAGCGGTTATCACGTTCGCCTCACACGCGAAAGGTCCCCGGTTCGATCCCGGGCGGAAACATTTTTTTTTTTTTTTCCCCACTTCTTTTTATTTCTTTATTCTTTTCCTTATCCCTCGTATGATTTTATTTACCTCCTCCCAACTCTTCGAGGCTCCGCAGCTCCTCTCGGTGAGAGTTGGGGCCGAAAGGACAGAACTGCGCTCTCAAAGCAGGGCAACGTACACATTCCACCGCCAGCGCCCAAATGGGGAAAAGTGCGCTAGGTCACGCGTTTTGGAGAGGCTTCAAAATCTATGAGAAGCAGAAAATCATTGGAATACTCTATGTAAGGCTAAACAGAGGCTAAAGATATGCTAGGAAAGTGAGAAACCTGCATTTCAGTAATCATAATGCCCCGTACACTACATGATGTTTTGACTGAAACCCAAAAACAAAAAAAACTTAGAACCATGACAGAGAAAAAAAAAAAGAAAAAACTGCCTGCGTTGGCCGGGAATCGAACCCGGGTCAACTGCTTGGAAGGCAGCTATGCTAACCACTATACCACCAACGCACTACAATTAGTGTGCGCCCGCTTTGTGTACTAACCAGAATCACAAGGACCCAACCACTTTTCCCTGGAAGGGGTTGAAAACCGAGATGGAGTATGTAGCAACGCTGCCCCACGAGGGCGCTTAAAGATGCATTCGGGATTTATCTCGGGTGTCAAGAAGAGAAAGATATTCGTTTTGTGTGTTTTTACCACCAGTTCCCTCCGTACCCTCTCCAGCAAGTTCCCCCTCCCACGCTGCGGCTCCTTCCCCCACCCGCACTGCGCTCTTGGTACCGCCCCTCGCGCGCTCCCGCCAACCCACTTCCCACGCGCGCGCGCCTCACTTCCGGAGCCGGGTGAAAGGCCGCGCAGGGGAAGGCCGCTGCCCCCTCCTGTCTCCCTCCTTCCTCCTCCCTGCTCCCCACCCCGCTTCCGGGGCTGCCTGGTGTCCGCGGCATGGAGTGGGAGTGACGGAGTTGCCGCGTTTCCCCCCCTCCCCGCCCTGCAGAAGAGCCTCCACCATCCCCCTTGCCCGCCCGTTGAGGGGGGAGGTCTCCGTGTCCTGGGGTGAGTGAGGAGAGCGGGGGGGGGCGGGGTGAGGGGCGACCCCGGGACGGGAGGCTGTGCCCAGGGCGCGCGGAGGGGCCTGGGAGCCGGGCGGGCCTCTATCGGTCTCCCGTGACTCGTCCACCCCCACAGATTCCGGAGGCCACCACGCCGAGGACGGGGCTTGCCCTTTCCCTCGCCCCCCCCAGGCGAAGTGGGGAAGGTCTCTCTGAGGGGATGTGGGGGGGTGCAGCCCCCCAGGACTGGGCAGCTGGAGGAGGGGTGCGTTATCTGGTTGTTAGGGCTCCCCCTGGAGCGTGTGCTGTGCCCGGGAGGGTTGAGGGTGGCTCGTGAGTTGGGGAGAACAAGGATCTCCCAGGCTCTGGGGAATGCTGCAGCCTTCCCCTCCAACAAGGGCAGCAGTGTAGTGGGGCTGCCTGCCCGGGCCTGGCTCTGGTCACTTGCAGCCTTTAACAAAGCTGAATCTTCTGCATGGAAGTCCCCACTGCTTTATTCCACTCTCACTCGCTTTTGTTTTTGGAAAAGCTACTCAAGCTTATGTTCGTCTGTGACATGGACGTGTTTATAGTGCTTAAGGAGAGGCTGTGGTTCTTTAGCTCTTCCCAAAGACACCTGCAGGCCCCTCAGTTTTCTAAATCCTCATGTCTGTTTGGTTCCATCTCTTTTCTTTGGGTTTTGCATTGGAGGATGTCATTGTTCCTGGGGGAGGGTGTGAGGGTGAGCTATGTCTCTGAATCATAAAAATCACAGAGTAATTGAGATTAAAAGGGACCTTAGGAAGTCCCTCGTCAAAGCCCTGCTCACAGCAAGGCCAGCTGTGAGATCAGACCAGGTTACTCAGCATTCCTGAGCACTGCTCATGTTGCCCTTTGTGCTCGCATTGAAGATTGCCCTGAAGTTACTGGATGCTGCTCTTTAGTCTCTCTTTGTTCTTTGCAGGAGGAACTTTCCTGCACAGGGCTTCTCTGTGACACTTTTTGTTTCTCTGAATTCTCTGTGAGTGTGGTTGAGGTGCAGAGATGGCTGTCTGGGCAGACCAAGGGCCTCAGTAGGAGATAGTGACAGGTCTGGGGTGTGTCTGTGATTCAAAGCCAGAAGAGGACACAAACATCATTGTCCTTTAAGGTACCAGTGGAGAAATAGTGAATATTGTGCCTTTGAATGCTCCTGGAAAATGAGTTTGTGCGGCAAGTCAGGCTTGTTCTGTGGCATCTGGCTGATGCTGAGGCAAAGGGAAACGCACTGGCTTGGAAGACAAATCTGTTTTTTTATGTCCTGTGTGGGGCCATGACGTGTTGTCAGCAGCAGGGCTGCTGACCCTCTGTCTGGATCCTTATGGTGTCCTTTGTTTGACTCTTGTGAGTATGTTGATCAGACTTGTGTTTTCTCTCTTCTTAATGCTGAATTTTGGGATTCAGAGAGGAGAGTGAAAGAAAGAGCTTCTGTTGAGGGTTCTCAGATTTTAAGAATTTTTGTAAGAAGAGATAGGCCATATATTTCCACTGTTGAGAAAAAGAACTGTGTTTTGTCTGGGTTGTTAGTATCCAGCGCATGTTAGTAGAACAGATTTGGATTGCAAAGCACAAACCAAGAGTTTTGGTTGTGCCTCTGTGCTCAGTTGCATATGTGACCTGTGGAAGGTACCAGGGGAAACTGCAGCTATATGAAATTCGCTTTTTTCATCTTCCTTCCTAGTTTCCTGTCCTGCCCAGCTTGCTGAGTAGTTAATGCAGAAGATAAAGAGGGTTCGTCTGGAAAACGAGACTGCAGGAAGTTGGAGAAGGTATGTTTCCCAAGTACTCCCAGGGTCTTTATTCACCCCATGCTCTGTGGAACATAGCAATAAACACGTTCTCAAGTGAATGAGGTTTCTGAAAAATCCCAAGCCTGTCTTTTTGCCTTGGGGAACTCTGTGTCAGGATCTGTGGGTCAGGAAGTGACTCAGGAGGTTGATTTATTTCACTGGCTTCCAATTCCAAGCTTTACAGTTTTTTCCCATACTGATGTCCCTTGCTGTCTTCCTATACTTGCTTGTTGTCTTCAGACTAATGTGTTTCTTCTGAAAAAGAACTTGGTGGATATATGTCTGACGTGTCTAACCAGGCTGGGCAGAATAAGCACACTGAGCGAGCTTGGAGGCACTCAAGGGATAGCTAAGTGCTTTGGGAAGTGAAGTCATCTAAGGACTGTTGAGGACTCTGAAGGAGAGTCTGTCTCTAGTAAGTTGTATAGCACATACAAGATTTATTGATAAGGAAGCTTTGAGAGTGTTTAAGAATAAGGTTGTTAAAATTGATGTATTGGTCAAAATCCTCTTTGAAAAATTTCATCCCCAAATTAACTTTCTGACTTCAATTAGTTAAGTCACTCCTTATACTAGTTCTACTGCATTTGTGGTACTACCAAGTTCTAGTTATATTTTATTCTGACTGTAGTGATAGAGCAAATGGTTCTTCCTTTTACTGTGTATTGTGTCAGGACCTAAGTTACATGAGACTCCATTACATTTTAGCTGTTATTTTCCAACACTTTCATGTAATTTTGGCTACAGATCAAGGGTGAGGATGAATACTTCTCTTATCCCAGTACTCTACTCTGTTCTAGTGTCAAAGTCACCAAGGTTATAATACCAAGCTGAAAGTTGTGCCTTTCACTTACCTGGTGAATCCTAAATTCATGGAAATGTAGTTTGGAAGGGAGTCCTGTTCAGGTTGGGGCAGTTATCAGTATTACATTTGTGTAGTGAGTGAGTGGACTGTTTTGAGCCCTTAAAAGTGCAACTTTACCTTGTGAGTAGTCAAGTAAGTGAGAAGGTGTTGCCGGCTAGGAGAAAGTAGCCTAGGGGTCAAGTATCTTGAGCCAAAGCCAGATTGTTTTGATCAACCGACTTGACCTGCAGTACAGTTGGGTTGAGAGAATTGTACTCAGCTAACAGTTCTGAATGGTGTTTCTGTTATTTTTTTTTTTGATAGGCAGTGCTTTCCCCTTAAGATGTGATTTTTAGTTGCTATAATGGAGACCCTGAATACAATCAATAGACTTGAGGCCATAAGACACTCTTGAAATCTTAGAACATCCCGTCACGTTTTCTCTTGCGGCTTTGGGCTTTATGCCTGGCTTTTATTGGAAAATACTCTTTATTCGTGTTCAAGCTATGGATTTAGGTGTTAGTTGTTTGTTTGTAGGAGAACCTACAGATATGTTTTTGGAGCTTTTTCTTGGTGGTGGTTTAAGCTGATGGAGAATTCTCTAGGAATGCTCAAGGTTCTCCTGAAAAATACTCATGGTAGAAAATGGACGGGAGTAAATGTTTTCTTGTGCTGATATTAATAGCCATTCTCCTTTCCCTTGGTTCTACTCACTGGGAAAGAAATTGCTGTGCATCTTGAGGCTGAGGCCTTCAAGATTATTTGTTTAATTCCTGCTTAATACACAGACATGACAGCTACATCTCAGAAGCAGTTTTCTGCTCAGAATGCAGGTGACTGTCCCCAGTGACAAGTGGTATTTGAGAGGAACCTGATTTGAAAATGTACGCCTTGGGGCTGCAGAGAACAAGGCCTTTTGTGGTTTAATCCCTAGTCATTGGTTTGCCATCTTGATGCCGAACCAAAGGTAGCAATTCTGTTTCCATGGAGTAGAATTCTCTAGCCCTAGTATTTTTTTATTTTTTTTTTCTGGTAAACCAAAGTTATTCTGAAATTTTCTGTAACATTCTTCCAGATGCACCCAGATGTAGGCTGGTCAGCCCAAAACTACTAAAATGTCCTTGTGCAGGGAAATCCAGCTTTTCTAATGAGGTGATGTAAACTGGTTTCCCTAGTCCTAAACTCATTCCTGCTTTGTAGTAGATTACATCATTGACTGTGGGCAAGTCAGTTAGTTCACATCTCCTCAAATCAATGTTTGCTGTAGTTGCTCATCAAGGTGCTTTTTGTAGACTCTCATTCAATAACTGCGAGCTTGGAAATGCGTGTACCACGTTTTGCAGGATATGACAAGGGTCTCTTACTGCTGTCTTCTTTCTGGTCAACAAAGTCAGTTGCACTGTTTCTTCCTGTTTTGTCATCGTTCCTGGCTGCAATAGCTATTCAGGTAAGTGAGCTGTTGCATTTAAACTTAGATGGTCATAAAGTGTTGTGCCAGCTTTCCTTCAGGGCAGGAAGGGGACTTCCACTTGTGCAGTGTTCCAGGATTTAAGTTTATATGCCCATACGCCATAAATTTATATGCCAATAGGTCATAGCTTTGATGACTTTTTGTCCAAATTCCTGGGGTTGTTTTCCTTTGAGTCACGCTGATTTTTTTTTTTTTTTTTAATGCCAGAATCCACCACATGGATTATGTTTAACAGCTTACTTCTAGAACTAGTACTGGTAATAAATCCTTTGGGCTTAATATATTTGCTTACAGGACTTGATATGGAATGGGAGATGGGCTGCTTGATTTTAAGACTTAATTCTCCCCCTCAACTCTTCCCTCAGTTTTTTGTCTAGTTCTGAGGAAGAGACAATGACTGCAGTGGACACGCTATCAGACAGCTCTGAAGTGGTCGAGATGGAGGATGTGCCTTCCGAATTCCAGGTGCAAAAGCATTCTTGGGATGGGCTGCGTGACATTATTCACAGCAGCAGGAAGTATTCGGGCATGATAGTGAACAAAGCTCCCCATGATTTCCAGTTTGTCCGGAAAACCGAAGAGTCCAGCCCTCACTCTCATCGTCTTTATTACCTGGGTAAGCTGACATGCCAGACACTGGGTGTGAAAATATTATGGGAGAGCTTCCAATTTAAACAGACCAGGAAAAG
Source organism: Lagopus leucura (assembly GCF_019238085.1). NCBI lineage: Eukaryota > Metazoa > Chordata > Aves > Galliformes > Phasianidae > Lagopus > Lagopus leucura. Next base: position 45,145 of record NW_024962316.1, on the reverse strand, counting down.
GATGGAAAATATTTCTGTTTTAAGATAGGGGAACTGAGATTAGGTAACACTGCTCAAGAATAACACTCACTCAAATCTACAGCAAAGCCTGGAACTGAGCAGAGACCTCTCCAGTCTCAGACAAGCACAGGCTAGTAAAAGAGGTATGACTGTAGCGTTCGCTTGGTAACTCAGGTCAGTACAGGGGATGGGTTAAGAGAAGGGATGCTTTTCAAACTCAGGGCTGTCCTGTGCTTCCGGAGCTAGAAGTGGGATTTACCTGATAGATTAACTAGGCTGACTTTCTAAGTCACCATTAGTAATTAGTAACTATATGTTACAAGTTATAGTGTGTTTTGGAGGCGCGCACAACAGCAGCTTATTTTCTCCCTGATTTATTAAGCAGCACATAGGTAGGATGCTATGAAGAATAGGGAATGGAAAAAGATTTTGAGAGGAATTAATTGTTGTTGATATTTGTAGAGAAGTCTCCTTCTGTACAGTAGGATTGAAGGACAGCAGAATACTATGCTGAGTGAGACACTCATAGTTGGAACTATGATGTAATTAGTGGCAGAGTGGCTGGATTTTAGTAACTGGATAATCTTGTGGTTAGTAACATGGGAAGCTTTATAGACTGTAAATGGTTTGTTACACTCTGGGGCATGAGCTGGTCTTTACTGGACCAGTAAAGAAATTTCCCAGTGCGCAACTCCATATAGCTGGCTGCTTTCCTAAAGTGACTCTGATATTTTTTTGTTGTTGTTGTTGTTCCTTCTTTTTCTTGACTTGATTCTGGGTCAATGTAGAATGCTGGATTTGATTGAGCAGCTCCGGTATGTCAGTGATGATTTGCTACAGTCCTTTGTACATTCTTATTACACAAGTGCTACTATAAATGGCAGTTTCCTGAATTAAGATGCTTTTCTTGTTGAGTTTGAATAGTGAGACTTAATTTAAAACTGAATGTTTTTCAAAGCCAAGTTGACTTTGATACAGTTTAGATGACTAAAGAATTAACATTATGTGTGGCTAATTTGCAGTATTTTTTATTTTCTTCTGTTGTATGATATGGCAATGAGAGCAGCTACTGGCTGTAGGTTTTCTGCACAGTTGTAACTATTACAGGAGCCAGAACTAGTAATGAAGATGCACCAATGTCTTTTCGGTGTTTCCTGAAAATGGGCTGGGCATACTGCAGGTTGACTCATAACATAAGATTGTTACCTCTTCTTATGCATTTCTTATGAAGTGGAAATGATGATTCTTTTTATTGCCATAATAAGCACCTTTTAAATTGCATGCTGTGTACAGTGCGTTAAATACTTGGAACCCATTTTATGCGTTCATGCTTAACATTGTCCTACTATTACTGTCTCAATGCTGAGTAGCATTTCCAAAATTTTATGTGAATACTGTTAGTGACTGTATGCCAAGGAGTTGGGTGAAGACTTTTGAAGAGTTTTAATGTAGGGGTTGAATGCTGTTCTTCACTTGAGAGCACAGTATAATGTCTTCGGGGTTGAAGGCAGTATCTTCCTTGTAAATGCTGATTTACTGTAGTCTTGAGGCTGTTGTATAAAGTACTAATGTAGTAAAGAGAAATGAAGTCCAGGTCACAGTCACATAAGTGCCAGATATCTATATATAGTAATTAGTTCCTATCTGCACTTTGTTCTGTTTGGACATTTTAAATCAGTCCTGGGCTGTTCCCATATACTTCTATGTTCATTCATGGCAGATGCTGCTTATATTAAACACCACATACTCAGCCCTTTGGCGTTTCTCTATTTCTGAGGATTGTATGCTCACATATTGCTTTGCTTCCTAAGCACTTGGTACTATTTCAGTTTTAAGTAACTGTACTGTTAGGTTAACAGCTTAGAAATTTTATTCTCCCTGGACACGTACAGAGTAAACAGTATTGAGGCATGTTTTCTGTGTTAAATTCTGACCCAGGGCATCACTTAAGCAAATGTAGAGGGCAAGTTTATGGTCTGTGATTCTGCTGAAACTGCCAAAATCATTTTCACAGATATTCTACATTTTCTTGGTTGGTTTGGAAATTGGATGAAAGCCAATAGTTTTATATGATTTGGCCATATCAAAAGCTTATGTAAGATGACAAGATGTCTTGGCTAAATAATGTTTTCCATTTGAACGGACTCTCTAGAGCTTCCAGGTTTTTTCTTTCCTTCTTGTAGGCTAATGCATTGATCTGGACTAGGTCCTTCAATTATTTTTTTTTGCTGAGAAATGTGGAGAATAATGTTGAGTCTCTCATTCAGGCCATGGCTCTTTTAGAGTGGATTTAGGCTGTGGGTTGAACAGTCCAGAGAGAGGAAAGTCTGAAGTAACCAACTCTGAAAAGGTTAGTTAGTGTTAAATATTGCCTGGGGAAATATGTGTTTACAGCTGATGTAGTTAGATAGTATTCTGTATTTGAGCTGAGAGCTGCTTGGGAATGACAGCTGGTACAAGCCCTTGAACACACCTAACCTCTCTGTTACAGAGTAATGGTCCCTTCCAGTTGAAACTATTCAATGGAAGATCTAGTCCACCCTCTCAGCCATGAGCAGGGACTCCTTTGCTAGACCAGATTGCCCAAAGCAACCATCCAGCCTGAGCTTGAATACTTCCAGGGATGAGGCATCCACAGTTTCCTCTGGAAAATGTTTCTATACGTCACCATCTTCAAAGAGAAGAATTTCTTCCTAGTATCTAATCTAAACATACTGTCTTTTAGTTTTAAATTACTACCCTTTGTCCTATCACTACAGTCTCTGATAAAGAGTCCCAACTGCTCTTTCCTGTAGGTCCCCTTTAGGTAATGGGAGGCTGCAGTAAGGTTATCTTACTAAAGGCTTTGTTTCAGTCTGATCTGAGTCATCTTTGTCCAGTAAATAATCTTAAACAGAATGATGCTTTTGTCGTCTTAATAGGAATGCCATATGGTAGCAGGGAAAATTCACTTCTTTACTCAGAGATTCCCAAAAAGGTACGGAAGGAGGCCTTATTACTCTTGTCATGGAAACAGATGCTGGATCACTTTCAGGTAAGCAGAAGTGTGAAGACCCTGAGTTGATAATTCTTGGGAAAATTGGTTGATGTTATGGGGTTGATATGGTGAGTGTTACCATGCTGTGCAGCATGGAACGGTAGTGGTAGGGATGTTGTATTGATGATTGCTTTATTTCATAATATGAGATAGGCACCTGTGTGTGCTCTAGCTAGTGAGTATGAAACAGCAGGTGATGTGGCAAGCAAATGGGTGATCTAGTGAAGAAGTAAACTAGCATGTGATCCACTGCAAACTAAAAGCTATCAGGACAGCGCACCTTTCCTTTGTGCCTTGTCTGGGCTCTTCAGATACTTGTTAACAGGCTTGTTGTAATACCTACTGTCTTTTCTGCTTTTAAGGGAGCTGGGAAAACTGTATTAAACAGCTTCTTCTGTCCTTTACTCTGTTGCCAGAGAACTGGAAAGGGAGATAAAATCTCCTTTTCCTCTATCTTTGTGTCTTTTGTCAGTAAGCATTAAGGAGCAAGGGGGTGCAGGGCATTGGTCTGTCTTCCTTTCTGGAAAGCTTCCCATTTGAAAAGAATTCAGCTGTCTTGACCCCATTTGGATTGCTAGTCCCCTTCAGGGTAATTCAAGATCCCTGGAAGAGGTTTTGTATGCAGTATCTGACATGGAAACTGTTTGTGAAAGGCTGTAGATAAGTGTCATTAAGTTAATTGGTTACATCTGATTTGCATAAGCAGCACAAGTGCAGCTGTCCTTAGTTAATACTGAAGTGCCAACTGTAGAAACTGTAGATTGGCAATTCATCTCTTATGTAAAGAGAACTTTGGGCTTGCAGTTAGATTAGTCCTACTGGGCCGCACTTGTAGCCAGGAATACAGTAGTTGTGGAAGAACCTGTATGGTAAGAACTACTGACTGGGGCTGGTAAATTGTATTTTCAGCATTTAGAGACTACCTGGTGCCAGTTCAAAAGCATTTCTGCTCTGTGGAAGTTTCTCTCCTTGCAGATTTTCTTGGATTTTCTTTTATTTCAATACTAGGCAACCCCTCATCATGGGATGTATTCTAGAGAAGAAGAACTCTTAAGAGAGCGCAAGAGACTTGGTGTCTTTGGTATAACATCTTATGATTTCCACAGTGAAAGTGGCCTGTTCCTTTTCCAGGCCAGCAATAGCCTCTTTCATTGCCGAGATGGAGGCAAGAATGGTTTCATGGTGAGTTTGCTAATAGAGCTATGAATGACATCTGAAGTGGTTTTGGTTGGTAGCAGCTGCATGTGTGCATGTGTTTGGTTATGATCGTTTCTTTTGTGTCCTCTCAGGACTGTGCCCTCATTTTGTGGGCTGTAGGTCTTTAAGCGTGAAGCTGGTTGTTGATTTGGTACACAGATGTTTGTGTTTCTGTTGCTGTAGGTGTCTCCAATGAAGCCTCTGGAGATCAAGACTCAGTGTACAGGGCCACGAATGGATCCCAAGATTTGCCCTGCAGACCCTGCCTTCTTTTCATTCATTAATAACAATGATTTGTGGGTAGCAAATATAGAGACAGGAGAGGAGAAGCGAATGACATATTGCCATAAAGGTAACTGGTGCTTTTTCCCATATTTAGAAGAAAGTTTTGATTAAAAACTGTGGATGAACGGGGTAATGTCTTTATGGCTTATTTCTCACAAATGCACTTTTCTTCTGAATCAGTTGTTTTCAAGAAGATGTAAGTGTCCTCTTTCTTTTCTCCTTTCCAGGCTTATCCAATGTTCTTGATGACCCTAAGTCTGCTGGTGTAGCCACCTTTGTCATTCAGGAGGAATTTGATCGGTTCACGGGCTATTGGTGGTGTCCCACATCTTCCACAGAAGGTCAGTGTTCTGTGTATCAAATTCTGACACTATTACTACTGCTGGCCACTGCTGTGAATGATATTTTGAGCATGGTTTTCTTTTGTCCCGGGTTTGATCTTTTTCTGGGAAGGCCACCAGAAGGAACATAACACTGAGGGAGTATAATTGTGCTCAGAGGAGTATTTACTCATGGTTACTAGAAGATGCAATTATACAGGACATGTACAAAACTTTTGCACCAGTGTGGACTTCTGTGGTGCTCCAGGCAAGCTAGAAACACTCAGAAACACTGTAGCATGCATGCCTGCTATCTGCTCCTAGGTTCAGAGAATTTAAAAACACTGCGAATCTTGTATGAGGAAGTGGATGAGTCAGAAGTGGAGATAATTCACGTTCCTTCACCTGCTCTGGAGGAGAGAAAAACAGATTCCTATCGGTACCCCAGGACAGGTAAGTGAAGTACCATGGGGCTGCTAATGCAACTTTTGGCTCCTGCTAACTGAAGCAGTGGAATTTGTGCTATAAACATCTCATTATTAATGTAGATTCTTACCAGGATGTAGAAGCTGGTTTTAAATGTTGAGGCCTAATTGAGTCTCTGAGCCCACTCCCCTTCTACAAAAGGGAACAGGATTTAAAGTTAACCTTAAATGAAAGGGTTGCTGAGAAAATGAAATATATCTGATGGCATGTTCTGGAATATATTTTGTAATCACTTCCTCCTGCGAATGTGTGCATCTATCTAGGCAAGGCAAAAGCACACTTTCCCAATACCTAAAATGCCTCATTTGAACACAGTATTGTTTGCATTCATAATTTCTTATTTGTGTATTGACTTCCAGCCATTTTAGCAGGACCAGAGTTGGTTCCTGTCCAGAAGCTCTAGCAAGTATAATCCTGGGGGTGTCCAGGCTTGTCATCTTGATGTTCTGTCACTCCTTTGCAGGCAGCAAAAACCCCAAGATTACATTAAAACTGGCAGAATTGAAAACAGACAGCAAGGGTAAGGTAAGTCAGAGTGTGTTATTGCTCTGAAGGGTTGACTGCTTCTGAAGTTGCTTAGAATTAAGAGGCCATTTAAGAATCTGTGATAGCGTTAGCTTTGCTTTTCTTCCTCTTGTAGCACCTAATTCTTGATGTAGGTAGCTAGAAAAAGAAAAACTTTTAAAAGGCTGAAAAGTATTATGCTGCTCAAAAAGCAGCTGGGAGAGGGGAGGCAGGTGAGAAGCAGAGTTAGCCTGACATACCACGACATCAGTGGGCAGAGCTTGCAGGGTTAAAACTGGATCTAATCCTGGACTTCATTGCACAGTTGTATCCTTTCTGTGGCTGGATGCCAAAACCATGGTGCTTTGAAACTTGCTTTTCCTTTCTATTCTTGCCATTTTGTAGAAAGGTTTGCTTCCCCTTGATGAGGCCAGTCAATAGTTACAACTTCCTTATTCTCCTGTTTCTCTGAGCTTCCATAGGAGAAGGCCTGGTATTAATCTGATTTGGTATTGGGCCTTCCTTTTGTTGCAGATCGTGTGTGCTCAAGACAAGGAGCTGGTGCAACCATTTGCTGCATTATTCCCGACTGTGGAGTACATTGCCCGTGCTGGATGGACTCGAGATGGCAAATAGTACGTAAGTTTTTTTTTTTTTTTTTTTTTTTTTTTTTTTTTTTTTTTTTTTTTTTCTCCAGACTAATGCTGGTAGGGGCTTCCCAGGCTAAACTCTCACAGACCTTCAAGACTGTGTGGTGTTGTAGCTATACAATAGATTGTGTTATATTGAAGCCAGGTTTATAATGTTGTCTTCACCAGTTCTTACAGTTGTGAGTATCACAGATGGCACAAGACTGTTTGGTTTCTTCATTGTTTTAACATCCTACTGGTAGGAAATAATCAGATGTAGACTCAGATGACAAGCTATGGGTTTTAATGCAGAGCTACAACCACAAAGTTAAATGACAGTCAAGTAGGCAGTCCTAGGGAATTCTTTTGGGTTCAAGATGTACAGCACCCATACTACATTGTTCCTGTTGAAAATGAGGATGTACTGTAAGCAGTTTTATTGTCCGTTGGTCCTGTTTGTGATCAATGCAAATATGTCATGGGAACGTGGGCAATTTCCATGTTGTGCAGTGGGGAAGAATTACTCTGTGACCACTGTAACTTGTAATTAATAACTGTCTGCTTGGGAAACTGAACTCATACAGTTTTACAGAAGGTAATCGCGTTAGTGACTCCTATGTTCTGCACCAGAGCTTGTCAAAATGTGCTGAATATATCAGTTCATGAAATCCGCAGACACTGTGCAGGGGGTAACTGGCTCTTTTGAAAGTCTATGTTAATGATGGAACATCCCTTGATGCACTTCCAGGCCTTGGGGTAGCCATACTGTGCAGCAGTGGCTTGACTTCTGTCATGTTGAGAGGCCTGCAGTGCAGCACCTTTTCAAATGACTCTCCTTGGAGAGGAACAAGGCTGAGACTGAAGCAACCCATTCGCTTGGCTGTTGTCTTAGGTCTGTGCCTTTCCTTGCTAGTGCAGCGTACAACAGAGAAGCTACAAATGAATCACTTTAGTTTCTCTTGATCTTAGAAGCTCACTAGAAAATAGTGCTTCTTGATGGAAGGGTTGACCAAGGAAATGTTGCATTCTGGAAATGTGTTACCTGGTCTCTTGGGATAGACACTCTACCCAGTGTGTCAGACATCTGGTCTGAATGATACCCCCATGGGACACCAGAGATGTCTGACAAAACATATTTGTTGGCAAAGCTTCCAGGAGATTAGAAAAGAAGTAATTATGAGGAAAGCTTTGCATTCAGATGTTTAAATCCCTTCTGCCAGTGGGAGAAAATGGATCACGTGTTCTGAGTGTTATAAAATGACATCTATTTTGTGGTACTGACCTTTACCTCCAACTTCTTTCCCCAGTGCTTGGGCTATGTTTCTAGACAGACCTCAGCAGCGGCTGCAGCTTATCCTTTTGCCTCCAGCGCTCTTTATTCCAGTCCCAGAAAGTGAGGAGCAGCGTGCTGAATTTGCCAAAATTGTGCCAGAAAATGTTCAACCGTTTGTTATCTATGAAGAAATCACTGATGTGTGGATAAACGTAAGCAGCTCGGTGCTGGGAGGAGGGCACTGGCTTGTCCCTTCCTCCCCTGCACTTAACTATTTTTGTGTTGGCTGTGTGTCCAGCTTAGTCCATGTTTCAGCACACTGCTTTGCTGCTCAGTATTGCCAGGTTTCGGTGTTAGTTCAGGAGGTCTGATAAAGTTCTGAGAAGGACTTCCATGCACTCAGCACTGAAATATAAGAGAATCCTACCTAATCCTTGCTACCATTCTCGGTGAAGGCAGGCACTTAGAACACCAACACTTTTGTATGTAACACTGCAGTTCTCTTAGGGGTGATTTATTAGAAGATTAAATGTCTTCTTGAGTTGCAAGCAACTCTAATCTGTGAAATTTAAATATATTTAGGTAAGTGATGAACACGGGACAGGAAATAAATTTGAGCTTTTAACATAAGCACCTTGGTGCTGAAGTGGCAAAGGGACCTGAAGTTCAAACTGTGGCATTCCCAAGGTGTCAGAATAGCAACTGCCATATGGGACACACAGCTGAGTTGTCTTGCTCAGAGGCATGATGGGTGGGTGCTGCTTTGCTGATAGTCATGAAGAGCTCAGAGAACACGTTCTTCTGCGCAGGCACAAATTTTCTGTGGTAATTGGAAAGTATAGAATTGCTTTTTATCACTAGCAGTTTGTCTGAGATATTCGTCCCTGCCCAGCTCCTTTCATTTGATAGCACAGTAATTTATCAGTGTATCTTTTGGCTGGCTGTGCATTGGTCTGTCAATAGAAATCACTCAGGGAACTCTTGTCTCATGTGACAGGTTCATGATATCTTCTATCCTTTCATACAACCAGAAGGAGAAGAGGAAGAACTGTGTTTTATCCGAGCCAATGAATGCAAAACAGGTTTCTGTCACCTGTACAGAGTCACAGTGGTCCTAAAGCAAGGCAGCTATGACTGGGTACAGCCGTATGTCCACAGCGAGGGTAAGATCTGTGCATTGACACTGCATCAGCTTTGTGGGCTCACTTTGCTTGTTTTATCTTTTGGGGAAGATTATTTATTTTCATGTCTTCTAGATGATTTCAAATGTCCTATCAAAGAGGAGGTTGCCCTGACTGGTGGAGAGTGGGAGGTGCTGGCAAGGCATGGATCAAAGGTAGTGGTTATTTTCTCTTGCAGTGTTGCAGTTCTGCTTTATCTGCCCACAGTCCTGGCTTATGCCCTCTGTTACACCTGGAACCAACTAGAACTACTTAAGTTTAATTTTGTGTTTTTATTATTATTTTTAAAATTTATTGCTGCCTGTGCTTTCCCCAGAAGTGCTGAAGTCCAGTGTACATTAAATTGATTGTGTTTTTAACTAGACTCCAGATTGCTCTTTAAGTCAATCCCATGAGTGAGGGAAGCCATAGAAATGGACGTGAGTCTGATGTTCAACATTAACAAAGAATTTTTTGTGGATAAGCTTGGGCTTACTGTCTTTGCTGAAGCATTTTAACCTCAATGAGTACTTGTGGACTGGGAATATGTCCTCGTGCTTAGAATGAACTCTTGGTCTCTAGCTGATCCTTTCAGGAAGAAGGCAGCTGGGGAATATAAAGCAATTCAGAATATGAAGGAACTGTGTATCTGTTTTATCTTGTAGAGCCTTGTTCCATTTTGTTTCAGGAATTAACTCTGAGTCTGATCTTTAATGCTCCCAGGTGATTTCTGTCAAAATGAAGGCCTTGTCTGTTCATTCCCAATTAATCTAGATTTCCACTTCACACTTTAAAAAAAAAAAAAAAGCCTACAGCTTTGTGCATTTGGTTTCTGCTGCTTGTTTTTTTTTCAATCTGCAATTAACCCGCTGTCCCTCCCCATGTGGATTCTCACTGTACATGCTGTTGATTTTGGTCACAGCTCTTCCCTGCATGTGCTATGTCTAAAATTGTGTTAGTAGCAATTATTTTGATGCATTTGTTGCTCCACAGGTCTCTACCTGTTTTCCTGGCCAATTGGGTTGGATATTGCTTCCCTGTCCTGTCTGCAGTTCTCTTCAAACTATGTTAGCTAGAAAGAGCACTTGAGTTTCAGCATTTGGAAACTGTAAGGTAGAAACAGTTCAGTTTCTGTTGCTGGATCAGTGCAGTATTTAAAAGCTGTTGCCTGTATTCCTGGCTGATCCAGGTGGATTTTAGAAACTGATGTATGTGGACATTAAGAAGTTATGTTAGTGTGACTTGAAGTTTGGTATTGCTAAGGCTATTAAATTGTTCCTTCCACAGATGGGAATTCATTATCACAATTGATGGGGAAAGATACATATACACCCTTAAAATGCCAGTCATAATGTGGGAGGGCACTCTAGTTAAGCACAGAATCTTTCAGTTTAAACAGCAAAGAGAGCTCTTTTTTTTTTTTTTTTTTTTTTTAAGCTCCTTAATAAGCAAATGCTTCGAGTTTCTCAAAAAAAAAAAAAAAAAAGCAAAAAACAGAACACACCACTTTGGTTTCTTTTTATTACTTCATTGGATTAATACGATTCTCCGTAAGTGCTATGTGTGTGTATTCCAGCCTGTCATATAAATGGATATTGTGTATGTCCCTAATGCTGTAAGTAATCTCTCATAGTCTACTGGTGTTTTTAAGCCTTGGGACAGACTGAATGAGAAAAGAAGCAGTAGATGTCATTCTTCTGTCAACAAGGCCTCTCTTCTTCATATAGATCTGGGTCAATGAGGCTACGAAGCTGGTGTATTTCCAAGGCACGAAGGACACCCCATTGGAGCACCATCTCTATGTAGTTAGCTATGAGTCTCCTGGAGAAATTGTGCGACTTACCATACCAGGCTTCTCCCACAGCTGTTCTATGAGCCAGGTTTGTTGTTCTTGTATCTTGTTTACAAGAAGTTATTTACAGAAGATACAAAGAAGTTTTTTACAGAGAGAGTGGTGAGGTGCTGGAACAGGTGCTGCCTAGACAGGTTGTGGATGTCTCGTCCCTAGAGGTGTTCAAGGCCATATTGGATGGGGCCATGGGCAGCCTGGTCTAGTATTAAATGGAGATGTTGGTAGCCTTGTATTTGGCAGGGGTGGTTGGAGTTTCACGATCCTTGAGGTCCCTTCTAACCCTGGCCGTTCTGTGATTCTGTATAGACACAAGATGCACTTGTCTCCTGTCTAACAGGGAGTGGTAGTGAGTAATGCAGTGATTACCGGGGACTTTTGTATTGGTTGCTTGAGATGTGGGAGCTCTAATCTAAGAACAGTTGGAGGAGGCTGGTTGTGGGAAATGAGACCTCGATTCCCCTAACTCTTCCTCTTCCACCTGTAGAATTTTGACATGTTCATCAGCCACTACAGCAGTGTGAGCACTCCACCTTGCGTGCATGTCTACAAGCTCAGTGGCTCCGATGATGATCCGCTACATAAGCAACCCAAGTTTTGGGCTAGCATGATGGAGGCAGCCAGTAAGTCCTGCACAATGTGTAACTGCTAGGTTATTTGACCCATGTCTGTTCTCAACCTGTCAAGTCTTACACTTACAGCACAGCATGCCTTATTTGAAGATTTTTGGCTGAATATGTGTTCATGGGTGATCCATTCTCTGCATGTATGGCCTACTGACCTATGTAGGCAGGTATCTGAGTGGGAGGTTTCTCTGAAAGGCAGTGATAAATCTTGTTACGGTTTGGGTATTTAAAGAGCCCTGGCTAAGAGGATGAGGTTTTTCAGATTGGGTAGAAGACAGAGTCTGCTTTAGTTATTGCATTGCTATTGTGTGAACTTGCTTCTGCAGGTTGTCCCCCAGATTACATCCCACCTGAGATCTTTCACTTCCGTACTCAATCAGATGTTGAGCTCTATGGAATGGTCTACAAACCTCATGATGTCCAGCCTGGGAAGAAGCATCCCACAGTGCTCTTTGTGTATGGAGGTCCTCAGGTAATAGTCCAGATAGTTGATTGCTGTGCAGAGCAGAGTTCTGTGTAGCTCAGTCATGTGTCAGGACTTAAACTGAACCTCTGTTCTGACCTCTGCCTCAAACCTGAGATGATGTTTTAAGCATTTAGACTGATACATCTGTCTCTGGTAGCTCATCTAGTGGCTGCTGTCCTGTTCACCATCCTGTGTGGTGAAACAGACGGAGCAGGATAGTGGAAGGTAGCTGCTTGGTTCTGAAACTTCTTTATCTTCTGCAGGTGCAGCTGGTGAATAATTCCTTTAAAGGAATCAAATACTTACGGCTAAACACGCTAGCATCCCTAGGTTATGCTGTGGTAGTGATTGATGGAAGGGGTTCATGCCAGCGAGGACTCAGATTTGAAGGAGCCCTGAAAAACCAAATGGTAATGTACTTTTTTGATTAATCTCTGTTCCTTTTTCAAAGGCTGCTTTTTCAATGGCTGAACGTATGCCTGCATGAGCATTACTTATGCCTTATTGGTTTCTTAAGTTTTCAGGCTTATAAAGCCACTAACTTCAGCTTTTTTTTATTTTATTGCTCTTTAGGGTCAGGTGGAGATAGAGGACCAAGTGGAAGGTTTACATTATGTAGCAGAAAAATACGGGTTTATTGACTTGAGTCGAGTAGCCATACATGGCTGGTCATATGGGGGTTTTCTCTCCCTCATGGGTCTCATCTGTAAACCCAATGTCTTCAAGGTAAGTCCAGACGTGGTGGAGCATTATCTTGGGCCTCGTAGCTTTCTCAGCCTCTGTAGCTCTTGGTATCTGGAGTTGTCCATCAGAAACATCAAACAAAAAAGCCAGGCGAAAATGACCCTCAGTCCTTTCTGCCTGTAGCTCTAGCATACAGCCCTGCATTCTGCTTGCAGGTTGTACTTTCTGAGACATAAAGAGGATGGGGTCTCTGGGATAGAGTCACATCCCAGTGGCTACTGATGGAAGACTTGGCATACTATCAAATAAGATGATTGATACACTATTCCTAAGCACTTCCCAAGTCTTCAGCAGGTTTCTGGTTCTATTCCACTTGTTTTCCTTGAAAGTGGAAGCCTTTAGGTGCTGTTAGGATAGAGTCTGCCTGACTTTGGTTACAAGAGAAACAGCATGAGTTGGAATCCGGGTTTTATATGGGTTTTGTTGTGGAAGAATCGGTCTGAGTGATAGAATTGTCCAGAATTTTTTTTTCCCTTCCCTCATCAAGGAAGCAGAGAATACTTGAACTCTTTAGCACTTGATAATGGAAGTTGTCTCCTGCCACCTATTTGTTTGACAGATTGCTATAGCAGGTGCTCCTGTCACAGTTTGGATGGCATATGACACCGGGTATACTGAGCGGTACATGGATATCCCAGAAAACAACCAGCAAGGTTATGAGGCTGGCTCTGTGGCATTACATGTAGAGAAGCTTCCCAATGAGTGAGTACTGTGGGGCTGTAATCTGCTAAAAACCTGCTTCCAGATGCTGTGTGGTGCCATCAGCTGCACCTCTGCTGAATACCAAAAGAATGGATGAATTCTGAGGTGGTTTTATTTTAACTCATGAGGCTGGTTGCTGCTTTTTGCAGCAGGCTGGGGCATCGTATATCCAGCCTCCTTTGCCAGTGGTGAAGGGGCTGAAGATCACTGTCTGTGGCCTTAAATTATTTTTGACTGCTGCCTGGTCATTGTTCAGTTTTTAGTTTGCTGAATGGCAGCTCTTTGCTCAGACTCACTTCAGAGCTTTTTGTTTGGATTCTCATATTCTCTCTCATCTCATCTTCAGGCCAAATCGTTTGCTGATCCTCCATGGTTTTTTGGATGAAAATGTGCACTTTTTTCACACAAACTTCCTGGTATCACAGTTAATCCGGGCTGGAAAACCGTACCAGCTTCAGGTAGGGGGAACAAGAGTGAAGTGGGAAGGTTAGTTAAATCTAGCAAGATAGTTTTATGCTTCCTGCCTTGAGTGCGGGAGAAGGTAGATGCGGATGCTTCCACGTGTTGCTCTTGTTGCAACACAGCTGATAGTAAATGCCTTGTTTGACTTCAACGGGTGACCGGGAGGTGGCACTGTGACTGCTTCATTGCTAGCTGATGTGGCCTCTGTCTAAAAGCATTTGCAAATAGGGCTCCTGCCCTCAAGTCTGGAACTTTCCTTCTCCCCTGGAACTGTTGCTTCTCACATGGCTGTGGGCAGCAGAAGTGGCTGCTTTGCTGAGCAGAGTGGCAGTGCACATCACTGCAGTGAAGTGAGAGGCAGGCTGGGTGCTCTACACATCTCCTGGCACTCCTTTGTCCTGATAGAGACTGGGCACAAAGTGAGAGAGGCTTGTCCATGCTGAATAAGCAACTCCTGATTAATTGTCTCATCTCTGCTTCTGCACAGATCTACCCCAATGAAAGACACAGTATTCGGTGCCCTGAGTCAGGAGAGCACTATGAAATCACGCTGCTGCACTTTCTACAAGAATACCTCTGAGAGCACATGCCTCTGCAAACTGGATGCTGACAGCTCACTTCACCCCTCCTGTGCCCAGCCACTACCACCTCCCTTGACAGCCATCTAACCCAGAGCACAAATGGCTGTGTGCCCATGTCAGGGTGTCTTGCCCTGAATAATAAGGGAGGAGGATGGAAGGTACTTTCCCTTTGGACAGTGCCACCTTCTTTCACTTTCCAAGCTGGAGGTCTGCCTCTGCTCAGCTGCTCATTCTATTTCTCTCTTCCAGCCTGGCTGTTAATGTGTTGGGTTGTTTTTTTTTGTTGTTGTTGTTTTTTGTTTTTTTTTTTTCCTGCTACTCCCACTATCCTGGGGATTGATGGACAGTGGTCTGTCTCCTAAGACTGAGGTTTGCATCCATCTCTCTCTGTCCCCCATCCTTTTCCCTTCCACTGCACATCTGCAGTTCATGTACTCTTACCTGCAAGAACTCGGTGCCTGTGTTGGAAATAGAAGAGCTGAATAAGCAAGCTGCCTTAAGCCAGGAATGGGAGGGAAGAGAGAAGAACGTATTGTTAAAGCCCCAGGGCAGATGATTGCTGGTGCTGTGTCCTTGCCCTGCTGCAGCAGCGTGGAGCCCTGGGATGTGAAGAGGTCTACAGAAGCATGCAACACTAGTCATTTCTATTTCTCAGTTTTATTTCGCAGAGCAGATGGAGGAAGTGGCTGGGGTTGATAACAATGCCCTCTCATGCCTTTCTCTAATGGCCGCTCACAACCAGAGTTGTGCCAAAAGGTAGCACAGCAGCTGAAGCAGCTGGCTACAACCAGAGATCATCTCTCTGGAGATAAGTTGTTGGGTTTTTTTTGTTTTTTTTTTGTTTTTTTTGCAACACAAGATGGATAATATTTATGCAAGTCCTTCCTCCCTCCATTCTTTATGCTGCCTCCCAATCCTACCTTCTCCTTCCCTGAAACCTTGAGCTTTCAGATGTGCACTGAAATTGGCTGTGCTTCAGTTCTCTGCAGGTCAGTGACTGTTCCCCTTACCCATCTACTCAGCATATGCTTTCTTTTGGTTTTTATTTTCCTGGTCAACAGGAACTGCAATTCTGGGGAGGGGGGATTGAGTAATTGCACCTCAGGGGAGCGCGTACCCCCCCGCCCCTCAAGCCAAGGGTTCTGCCAGGGATGAAAAGAGAAGAAAAAAGCAACACCCAAATGAACCACATTGACTTGCCCTGGAGTATTTTAAGTGCGTATTATGAAAAGAAAATATTTTTATGGATTCTTATTCTTTTATAATTATGGGTGTAAGATGTAGCAACTCATTAAAATATTGGAAAGAGATGCACTGGTTGGCATTTGTATTTTTTTTGGAGTGTGGGAGAGGGCTTGGGAGGAAGCACCATCTGGCTTACAACGGGTAAAGCTGCTTTTATGGTAAAAGCAAAGTGCTTTGTTTGGTTTTTGTGTCAGACAGCGGACAGAATGTTAAAGCCTTGATGTTCCTCAAAGGAAGCACGATCCAGCAATTGAAGATGCTGCAGGGTGGAGAGCTGGGAATCCTGGACTGTTCTTGGCTCTGCCATTCAGGCACTGCATGACCTGGAGGGAGGCTTCCCGTGCTTGCAAGTAGCCTCAGCCGTGGAGATAGGAACCTCACCCAGCATCCCAGCTCCCTCTGACTTCTTGGGGTTGCAGCTGCTCTGTGGCACAAGTAACAGCCTGGCAGCTCATCTGCAAGCACTGGCAGCTCTGATCCCACGCTGGGAGGACACGCGTGGGTGCTGGGCATAGAGCTGCTTTTTGCAAGTATCTGAATACTCGCCCATGCTTGCTTTCTGTGGCACTTAAGGCCTACAAAACCTGGCTTTGCTGCTTTTCTTTCTGTATTAGAGTTGAGCATTAATTAAATTGCTATTAAATGCCCTGAGGATGTAAGCTAGAGACTTTCATTTTAAATGCAAAGCATCTCACAGCTGGAGGATTTTGTTTTCTCAATATGGCTGTGAGCATATTTCTTGCCCAGGAATTCACCTGGCTCTCTTGGTCATGCTTTAGCTTCGATCATGCACTCTGCTTAGTACCTTCTGGTGTATCTTTGAGGTCTGAGGAGCAGCGGAAGGGGAGGTAATGGAGGAAGTTGCACATCTCTGAAGCTTCCTTAAGAGAAGGGTATGCTTTTCCTCACAAAGAGTCACTCCCTTCACAGCTGGGTGGGTGCCGGTACGTGGTAAGAAGCTTTATTTTGCGGGGTTTGCTTATTTTAAGTCTTAATCTCAAGTGTTTTCTTCCTGTGCCAAAAGAACAAGTATTCTTAAAATGTCTGCAATGCACTCTTAAACTTTTATAGATGAACAGTTTATCTGCCAGCTGCTTTGATCCTCCAAGCTTGCTTCTGAAGCTGCAGGATTATTTGGTGCCATAAAAAAATAAAGTTTTCTTCTGTTGGGTATTGAGATCCTGAGAGGCATTAACTTGGAAAATCACTACAAACCCAAGTTTTTCTATATGTAACAAGATTGAAATACAGATGGCATAGAAGGCTTCCACCTAGCTGTCCTGAGAGACAGGGAATTGGAGTATGAAGCAGCAAAGTAGCTCTTTTGGATAGAGGATTTGCAGCTGCAATAGAACAGAGTTAACTTCCTGTGAGGGCAAGTGGTAACGGCTGCAGGAAGTGGAGGGCATTGTGATGGATGCTGGAGAGGCCGGATGGAAGGCGCTCTTCCTCAGTACTAAGCCTGAGTTTGTTGGGAGGCACTTCTCCCATGAAACTCCAATGTGTGGAGTTTTATTTTTAGGTGTAGGATGTGGAGAACAGATGTTTTGTTTCAAAAATAAGTCATTTTGAACTGCTTCTTGAGCTACAGAATTAGCTCAGCTAGATGCTGTTACTCTGAAAGATGGTCGAGTGGAAAGCTTCTTAGCATCTCCGTTCCTAAAGTGTTGGGGAATAAAGGTGTGGTGATGGCTCTTTCTCTCAAAGCTGCAGTAGTGGAAGCTCAGGGCACAGTCCTGGGTGCTGTTCTCTCACTGTTGCTGCTCTGCAGAGTAGTGCCTGTGGGATGGCTGAGTTTGCTGCAAAATACGTTTCATCAGATTCCATCAAAGGAGGCGTGGGCTGTGCAGCAGCAGTGTGAGGAAGACAAATGGCTGCAGTGGTGGGGGACTGGGGGAGTCAGACTGCAAAACGCAAAGTGTAAACTGATCATGGCGTGTCCTCACTGAGGACTTTTGGAGAAGCATGCACACATCTGCTTCCAGCCCATTGCCTCTTAGCTGGGGCAGATGCAGTGCTTTGCTCCAAAGCCCATGGAATCCTCACTGCAGTGCTGCCCTCCTCCTTGTGTAGAAACAAACTTATTTTCTCTGGTTTTAGCTCAAGCTCCTTGCTCAGAGGCTGTTGCAGCTTCCCCTTGGCTTTCAAGTGAGAACAGCATTGTCCCAGCCCAGCAGCTGTGGCTCTTGCTGTGTTGGGCTCTGTGTTTTGCCTCGAGTCCCAAAGCTGCTCTGAACTGGGATGCAGAGGCTGAGCCATAGGCATTCCCCCTGGCCCCCAGCCTCATTCATGCCAGTCCTTTTTCTTCCCTTCTGACCTTCCCTCATGCATCTGTGCTTCAGCCAGGGTTGTGCAGAGCCAACAAAAGGCACAACCTGGGGAAAGGTCTGTGCATTTTTTCCCCCTTTTTTTTTTTTTTTTTTTTTTTTTTTTTTCAGAAAGCATTGCAGATATCTTTATCCCTGTTCCTGGTGCTGCTCTCAGGGCTGGCTGCAGCTCTCAGGCCGCTAGGCAAACGTTTCTCTGGAGATGCCAACATGCAGTCTCAGTGTTAGTGGTGCAGTCAACAGGAAGGAATGCATGAGGTGGGTGCTGCTGTAGGAAGGGGGTGGGGAGCATGAGGCAGTGTGACAGCAGAGAAATGCAGCAGCCCTGAGTAAGGGATTTTGAAAATAAAAGTTGTGGAGAGACTGTAGGGAGCATAGAAAGGCAGGAAGGGTGGACAAACTAGGGTGTTCCAGAGCCACCCAAGCTGACAGATAGGAGTGGGGATGGTGTGTCTGCAGCCAGCGGCTTCCACTGTCTGCAGCCTGCAAGTCCCTCCATGGTGGGGGACGTGGTGCTTGAGCTGCTACCAGGCACAACTGGGGACAAACACTATAATGTGGTCGGGACAGGTTTGCAGGTGGGTAAAGGGGCTTTTGCTGCATGGTGGCAGATGGAATGTGTCCAGTGTGGCCCTGGAGCAGCACTCGGTGCTGCTGTACCTGCTTTTCTCACTGCCCTTTTGTCTGCATTTGCTTTGTTCTGCCACTCAGGGAACAGGATGGGGCTCCAGTTTTTTGTGAAGCCATTCATTCCTCTCCTAAAAAGGACAGTTAAATACCACGAAAGGGACAGACAGCTAAGACCCTCTAAAGCTCCTGTCAAAACAGCTGCATGTCCATACAAAAGTTGATCCAGCTGAAGGAACAAATGTATATCTTGCCTTTCTCTGCTTTCCCCTCATCTTTAATCTAGACTTGGAAGGATTTATCTTGCCCAATCCAGGGGCTGTAGAGTAACCATGGGGCTCTACCCAGGCCTACCTCATCCCTTCTTTTGCTTTTCCCTTCAGTTCAGAGCCATGACTGTGCCCTTGGGGCTGCTGCTGGCCCTGTTGGGCTACATCACAGCACTGGACCCTGCACTGGAGGAGGCCTGGGAAGGGTGGAAGAGCCTATATGCCAAGGAGTACCCTGGGGTACGTCTGCACCAGCTGCGGAAGGACCTGGCCATGCTCAGCTTCCCTTGGGCCTGACAGCCTGGGGTCAGCTTCAGAAGGGTCCATACCTGGGAAGGCCCCTCTGATGCTCCTGGGGGCTGTTCCTGGCCCCAAGCTGCTCTGCCCCTTGACAGGAGGCTGAAGTCATCCGCAGGGAGGTCTGGGAGAAGAACCTACGGCGCATAGAGCAGCACAACTGGGAAGAGTCGCAGGGGCAGCATACGTTCCGCCTGGGCATGAACCATTACGGGGACCTGGTACTTGCACCTCCTCCAAGGACTTGATCTGAGGGCTAGGTGCCCCCAGCCTACTCTGCTTGGAGTGATGGTGCTCCCTGGGGTGCAACCTGCCCATGGGGAGCAGCAGTGCAGGTGGCCCTGCACACACACATATGCACCTACAGATGGACGAGGAGTTCAACCAACTCCTGAATGGCTTCACTCCAGTGCAGCATGAGGAGCCAGCACTGACCTTCCAGGCATCGGCAGCTCAGAAGACCCCAGCAGAAGTGGACTGGAGGGTGAGAGGCTACGTGACACCCGTAAAGAACCAGGTAGGCACGTGGGGGGCTCTGTCCAGGGCCACAGGATGGGTGCCAGCAGCAGAAACCAGAGACTGCATCCTC
This sequence comes from Lagopus leucura, assembly GCF_019238085.1. Taxonomy (NCBI): domain Eukaryota; kingdom Metazoa; phylum Chordata; class Aves; order Galliformes; family Phasianidae; genus Lagopus; species Lagopus leucura. The sequence goes on along the minus strand of NW_024962316.1, from coordinate 25,470 downwards.
CAAAGGGCCAGAATTCTGTGAAACCTAGCAGTCCTATAGTTTTGGCTGTTGCAGTTTCTTGTAGTTTTGCAGATGAGGAGCTGGAAAGCAACACTATGGGGTCACCCTCCATCACGTTTTGGAGTGATGTTGTGATCCCCCCATCACTTCCCTCTCACCCAGGGGCACTGTGGATCATGCTGGGCATTCAGTGCCACAGGGGCCCTGGAGGGACTTGTCTTTAATTGGACGGGGAAGCTGGCAGTGCTGAGTGAGCAGAACCTCATCGACTGCTCCTGGAAGCTGGGCAACAACGGTTGCCAAGGTGGCTACATGACCCGTGCCTTCCAGTATGTGCATGACAGTGGTGGCATGAACTCCGAGCACGTCTACCCCTATGAGGCCACAGTAAGGGGCAGCAGGAAGGTGGGCAAGCAGGGATAGAGCTGTGCTTGTGGGTCCCAGCCCTGGCACTGCTTTCTCCCTGCTCTCAGGACACCTCTAGCTGCCGATACAACCCTGGGGACAGGGCGGCCAACTGCTCCACAGTCTGGCTGGTGGCCCAGGGCAGTGAGGCAGCACTGGAGCAGGCAGTGGCAACTGTGGGCCCTGTGTCTGTGGCAGTGGATGCCAGCAGCTTCTTCTTTCACTTCTACAAATCAGGTATCAACTGTACCTGGAGAGGTGTGGTTAGGTAGACTGAGGCAGTTGTGCCTTGCTGTGGGGCTGGGCAGCCAAGCCCTAGCAGAGCCCACAGGACACCCAGCCCAAGGGGAATAAGATCAGCCACCCTCCTTTTTCCAGGAGATGAATTGACCGGGGTCAGAGCCTGGACAACTCAGTTCTGTTCTTTCCAGGCATCTTCAGCAGTATGTTTTGCAGCCAGAAGGTGAACCATGGGATGTTGGCTGTGGGCTATGGTACCAGCCAGGAGGGCAAGAAGAATGTGAGCTACTGGATCTTAAAGAATAGGTAGAAGTGGCTTAGATCTGCCATCACTTTCAGCCTGTCCACTGCTCCTCTACGAGGTCAAAGATGCAGCAGGAGTATCCCTATCCCATGACATGTGACACGTCTTCCTGTGCCATGGGAGTGCACATGCGCTCATTCTCCATTTCCTCCTGCAGCTGGTCAGAGGTGTGGGGTGAGCAGGGCTACATCCGCCTGCTGAAGGGAGCCAACAACCACTGTGGGGTGGCCAACCAGGCCAGCTTTCCTCTGCTGTGAGATCCTGGACTGGAAGGAAGATGGCACTCACTGGGATTGCTCCCCTGCCTTGCTGTGAGGATAGGGATGCTTCCTTCAGGAAGGGGCTTTTGTCTGTGTGAGAAACAATTAAAAATGGCATAGCTAATCACTCTGTGCCTGCTAAGGGGGGCTAAGGCATGGCTAATGTAGCAGGTTCTTTTTTTTCTTTTCTTGGTTGGTGAAAGGAGCTTTCTCTGCCCCTTTCATAGAACCACAGAATGGTTTGTGTTGAAAGGGACCTCTAAAGACCATCTTCTCCCACTCTGCAAAGAACAGGGATGCCTACAGCCCAATCAGGTGCTTTTCCTTCCATCTGAATCTCAAATGCCAGAGCTCTGAGATTTTTGGCCACAACTGCAGCTCTCTAACTCAAACATTATCCCTCCTAGCCTAGCTCTTTATAAAGTAACTCCTTATCAAAGCAAACCTGCAGCACACATGAAAAAAAAAACCTTAACTTCCTTCACCTTCTGCTGCTTATTTCTGTGTCTATCAAATACCGTGGGGATTCGCTCTCTCTGAGAGCAAACACAAGGCCATAAAAAGGGGAACACACAGCCCTGAAATGGCCAGCCCGCGGGATGGCTCCAGGGGCGCTGTCCATGTAGACGCCGTCACTTTGTCCCGTATCCTAATGGCTCTTTGTCCCAGTCGTGAACAGTCCTCGCAGTCCCTGCCCTCACTCCGCTACGTCCCGGCCCAGGCTCCCTGCCCACACACAAGATGGCCGCCACGGCGCCCCCTAACCGCTCGCCGCCCGCGCTGACCCCTTCCGCCCGCCGTAGCGCGGGCTTCCTTTTCAAGATGGCGGCGCCCTGCGGTCGGAGCAGTCGGTGGCTGTGGGCCACGGTGGTGCCGGCCGCCGTGCTATGCTTAGCGGTCCGGGCCGCGGAGGAGGCAAGCACAGCTGATTTCGACGTGAGGCCCGGCGGAGAGGCTCACTCTTTCTCCCGGAGCCTGGTAAGGGGAGAGGAGGGTCGGGGAGAGGAGAGTGTACGCGTCTCTCGCTGATTGGTGGGAACGCATGTCGTTCCTCGCTCCTGGCACGGGGATTGGCTGACAGCAGGGAAGGCGGGACGAGTGGTAGATGACAGGGGTGGGAGGTGGGGGATCTGGGCCGGTTGCTGTGGGAGCGATGCCTGGGAAAGGGGCCTTCAGGTGGGGGTGGACTAGAAAGGAATGAGATCTCTAGGAAGGAAGGAACCGGGATCGGGTCTCCAAAGAGAAAGGGGTCTGGGGCGCCAAAGAATGGCCACTAGCTGAAGGAAATGTGTCGCCACCAGGGTGGGATGATCCCTGTGACCAAGAACTCCCTAGGCCGGGTCGAGAGGGGGGTTCAGTGGAAGGAGATGCTTCAAGGGAAAGTGAGGGGCTCCAAGGGAAGGAGGAGTCTCTAGGGAAGGGTGTGCTGAGGGGATCTGGTGAGATGGGAACTGCAGGTTCCTGCCCACTCCCTAGCCCAGATCCTCAGGGTTCTGTTGAGACCCTTAGAGCACCTCCTGGATGAGGGCTTTGCAGCCCCCACCAATACTGGGGCTCTTCCTAGAGTCAGACCAGTGGGGGATCCTCTGTGCCCACACCCCTCGTGGCCTTCTCAGGTGTTCCCATGTCTCATGTTGGTGAAGTACTGATGTTGAACAGGTAGATTCACACAGTTTGTCACTCCATGGCCAGGCTGCTGATCTTCTCTTTCTCCAGGGAGATTACACCTGCACTTTCACGTACTCTGCTCAGGGAGGAACAAATGAGGTGAGTTGGGCAATTTGGATTCTTCCTTTGCGCTCAGTCTGGCTGCACAGAACAGGATTCTGTTGTTATCAGTGCTGACAGCAGTAGTAACTGGGAAAGACTGATGTGCCTCAGAGATAAAAGGCTGCTGTTCTGCCAGAAGCCTCAGTTGGTCAGTCATCATTTTGTCCCCTAGGTTTAGTTGTGGCCAGGACAAGAAACTTCTTTTTCTACAAGAAGGAAGTGGTTTCCTTTGTGATCAGCTGATTCCAGGGCCCAGGAGCTGAGGGAGGATGGTGGCACCATTTCCGACACCATGTGTTAGCAAAAATAGCGTTGTTGGGTTTGCTTCTTTAATGGAAGCGTCCTCTGTGTGTTGCAACAGTGCTGTGGCACACAAGGCCATGACATTTGTAAGTTTTAATGAATCTTGGGGCCAAATGCTTTCAGTGGAGAACAGAGTTATCATTTCATGCCCCTGTAGGTAGGAAGGGCCTTGGAGGAGTAACTCCTTAGTTTTTAGGAAACTCTGCATAGAACCAGGTCCTTTTATTTTATTGTAAAATGGTATGAGACTTGTACTCTTTTCTATAACTGCACTGATGAAATTGTGGGGAAAAGAGAAAGAGTGACCAGGGCTCCTGCTTTGTGCAAACAAAATAGAAGGGGCCATCAACAGCTGTTCTGTAATTATGTTTTGCAATTTCACAGTGGTGCTCCTGCACCTAGGAGGCGGGGATGAGTTGGAAAATGGGAGATGTTTCTCAAGATTAACTGTTGCGGCTTTTCCCCTCTGCAGCAATGGCAGATGAACATTGGAGTCAGTGAAGACAACCTGCTCTTCTCCTGCTCTGTCTGGAGGTGTGTGGTTTAACCTGAAAAGCAACAAGCCAGGTGGCGGCTTGGCCAGGGTTCTTCCCTGTGGCAGCAGGGATGGTGCTTCCTGGCTTTCCTCTCCCGGGAGTTGCTGTGACTCTGGGAGGTCTCACAAGCCAGGTGATGTTTCTTCCCCGATTTCTTCACTATACTAGTTGAAGCTACAAAAGAGCTAGAGATGGCTGTGGAGGGAGGGAGCTGTGTATCCTGCCACTCCTCTACACTTCCACCCTCTCTACCAACAGCAGGGATTAGAAGAAGCTGTCTGATTTGCCCCTTCACTGGAAAGTCAGAGCAGGATGGTCTCTAATGCTTGTGGCCTAGAGAGAGCCAAGAACCAGAGTGCCACTGTGCCTGACCCTTCCCTATGATCTCACCTCCCATTATAACCTTTCCCTGCTTTAGATGCCAAAGGCTGTGTTCTTATTTTAGGCCCCAAGGGAAGTCTTACCTCTTCTTCACCCAGTTTAAATCAGAAGTGAAAGGAGCCAAGATAGAATACGCCATGGCTTATGTAAGTCCAAGCTGATGACTCTGATATATAGGCATGTGGGAAGCTGCTGTAAAATGTGGGTTGAACATTGAAAACTTTCATGAGACATCTGTCCAGTAAAAAATACTCCACCATGCCCTTAATTAGAGAGTGGTGGCAGTCAGGACCGAGTGTCTGCAGAAAGACCCTCCAGCACTATTTAATTTCTGCTCCTTGTATGCTGTGGGTTAACTGCTGGTTTTGCCAATGTCATTGGCTCCAAAAGACACCATCCTGCCAGGATGCACAGGACAAGGAGCACCTTGATTTGTCTCAGCAAATTCATTCTTCCATCTCTTCGACTTCCAGTCATCTGAAGGTTGCTAGTTTGTGGTTTAAAAGGAAATGGAAACCTAGCCAGGAATTTTCCTTCAGATTTCCTTTGCAGATGTAGTTATTTCACTCCACATTATTAAAAGACAAGTTTTTTCATTTTCAAAATGTGATGTTGTTTATTTGCTTTAGATGCACTAGCTTCTTAGATTACCTCAATTGCATAAGCTTTTTTTCCTTCCTGTTTCAGTCTCAAGCTGCAGTGGGTGCACAGAGTGACATCCCCTTAAAACAGGAAGAATTCGAAATCACTGAAACGACAGGTCTGTGACTGCGAAAACTACATGAAAAAGGGCCTGGTGTGGGAGACAAGCCTGGTTGTCTACCAGGAGATGAGCAGTTAAGCTTAAAGCCAATAGATGACAGCATGGAGGCAGACACTGCACATTATGGAGTCAGCAGTGTAGTGTTCATGATCCATAGTTGGCAGCAAGATTTTGCAGGTCCCCTTCCTGTTTAAGTGTTAATTGGCATAGGGAAGAATGGGTTTATCACAGAGTGCTTGTACTGTGCATGTAAAGAACGTCAGTGTCCAACTTGCTGGCTTTTTATCATCCTGGAAGGGAACCAGCAGAGCTGTTTTATTTATACCTTACCATCTGTTTATCCTGTACTTGTTTTTTCTCTTTGTAGTGTCTCACAGGGAAGGCAAGTTCCGCTTTGAACTGTCGAAACTCGTGATTGTAGCAAAAACTCCCCATGATGAGCTGTGACTCTGAAGATGCTGTTGGGCAGTGTTTTGGCCAGGAGACCATGGCAGACAATGGAGTTTACTTATTATTGGCAGTTATTTCAGTTGGCCAAACCTTTCATGTTTTCCATATTGAGGTGCGCTAGGGTCCAAGACAAGTGGGGGGCGTTGAGGTGTTGAGAAAAATGCGTTCTGTCTTGTGTCAGAGTAACAGTGTGCTTTGCAGCTGGAAACATCCTCTGAAAATCCTGATCTAGAGCCAGCCATTCTGCTGCCTGCTTTCTACTTCAGTGATCTGCTGAATATGGTAAAGCAGCCCTCTAAAACAGCACTTTATCTTCCTTGCTAGGAGGAGCAATGCAGCAGCTGGATTTAAGCAAGATCTCCTAAATGAAAGTTGTTAACCCTGGAGTCTCTGGAAGGTGGTAACAGGGTTTCTTTCTCTGGAAGCTTTACAGAAGAAACAAATTAAATTGGGTAGAAGGGGGAAGGAAGGGATAGGGTTGGTCAAAGCCAATTGACTTCTTATGTGCTACTGTGGAAAACCATCACTGGCTTAATTGGAGAGGATGTTCTGTTCCTGTCCTAGTACAGATTGCAGATTGGGATAACTTGGCATGGGGAAGGCAGTTTCTTATTCTGGCACAACCCAGGAATCAATCCAAGCAACACTTTCATGTCTCAGTAACAGTGCAGGACTATTTTCTATGTACAGAAGCATTTTTTTTCTTATCTAAAATACTAACAGCGAGGAAATATGGAATTCCTATCCTGTGTAAATACACAAATAAAGCATCATCTTCTCACCTGGGTTTGCTTTGGTCTATGATTCCTGTTCTCCAACTGGATGCCTAGCAATCCAGTTCAGCGCTTCCTTAGCCAGGAGTTGCTGAGATGTCGTGCAGGAGGTGGCTGCAGGTTTATGGGGGATCTGCACATCCAAGAGGTATCCCAGCAGCCCACAGGAACCTGTAACCCAGTGCTGTCATGATAGGTGTTTTGCCCAGAGCTGATGCCTGGTGTCAACTGTGGTCATTGTTAGCTTTTCTGTTTTGTGGGAGTTTCCTCAACTTTGAGAGTACTTTGCACTGGGAATTTTACAGGCTTTGTTTTCCAGAGTGTTCCTGGACGTTTCTTTCTCCACTGGGTGGCTCCTGGAATTGCAGATAACCTGCAGGTCTGAGGAGTGATCTCTTTCCCTTAAACCAGCTGCTTGGAGGGAGTCAGCAAAACAGAATCAAAGGGACTCATTTCCCAGACTCAGATGGCCAGTGTTGGGATAGAAATCTAGGTTGTGAGGTGGCTCTGCTAGCAGAGGGTGAGCTCTCCATGGCTTCACCAGGATGGGAAAGTGGGTTTGAGGATGAGGTGTGTGTTTGCTGTGGGGTGCAGGGAAGAACATTCAGATTAGGGATTTGAAAGTGAGGGAAAGCTGGTGCCAGGCACTTTGTGAGTTGAGCTTGGTCCTCTCTATCGCACAGGAGAGTAAGAACCCTTGGGGACAAAGAAAGCAGCTGTGATTCAGTAGGGACTACTCTGAGCAGAGATGCTTCATACAGTTAAGGAACATGATGCAGCTGGTGCTGATGTGCGCATCGAGAACAGAACAGTGAAGCATTTTTGGCTGCCAGCGCAGCAGCATCCATCAGCTCCATTCCACTTTGTGTTCTCTGCATCTACCGACACTCCACCAAGCGGTGCTGAGCTGTTAGCAGCCCCAGCTACTCTTAGGCATATACCTGACAATTGCAGAAAGCGCAATGGAGATAGGAACATCTGTTCTCAAACGTTGCACACCAAAGCCTACCCTTCTCTGCCTTCTCCAAAGGGCCAACAACTCTGTGACTCTTGGCTGCATTCTCCTATGCTCATGCATGTATATGCACCTTACTCCACATCCCGAGCTTGCTTTGCACAATTAAATTAGCCGCGATACTTAAAGCCATGCCTATGAAATGACGGAGGTAGAGGCTTTCTTTTACTATTAAAGGCTGAAACTTACCACTGCCTTGAGCTGGCAGCTGGAAGGGAGCAGTGGATGCGAGTGGCTGGGTTGTACCTGTGAGCACTGGAGACATCCCACAGAGCACAAGGAACAAGAAAGTCACCAAGATAAGGCCAGCTGATGTTGCGCAGTGACTTGTCTATTTTCAAAGCAAAGATCAATGTTTGAAATAGGCCAAGGCTGGTGCATCTATGCTGAGAGCACAATGCACTGTAAGGCTGCCGCTTCCCTTTTGTCACTGGAGTTGTGCTTTTTTTATTCCTGCTGTGCAGCACAGGGACTGATGCAGGGAAGCATGTGGGTGCATGTACAGGACCCCATACCTTTGGTGCTGATTTTGCACCATGGTTTTTCCCACCACCTCAGCGTTGGCTGTGCAGCACTGCTGTGCCAGGGAGCAGCGGTTTGAGGAGGAGGATCTTTGTTGTCATGCCAGGGAAAGGGAAAGCAGAAGCCTCAGGCACAGTGAGCAATCTTCATGCAAAGGACAAACCTAGCAAGCTAGTGCCCATCGCACTTGTTTGGTGACCATCACCGCTTTGTATGAACCACACAGAGCACCAAGCCAAACCAGTTGAGTTTATTTAAATAACTCATAAGGGCTACAGAGTTTTGTAAAAAACAATTAGAACTCACTCAAGGACATGTAAAATGTGTGAAATACTTGGGACAATGACAAAGGAAGGCATCTGAGTGATCACAGTGATACCATCCACAGGAGGCTGTTTGGGGATCCCAGCTGAGCCCAGGATGAAGGAGAACACAGGGCCACCAGTGTGCTTCCAGCCCTGAGGGACCACTGCTCACCCGTGCAATTGGGGATCTTTCTGGTTGCCAGGACTTGCCCTTGGGAGGCCAAAACCCCTTCCAGCCTGCAAGGCACAGAAGTACCCTCCTAAGCTGGGCAGCGTAAACCTAGAGCATGGCTTGCTCCCACTGTGTCATGGAGGTGCTGAGACCTTGCCAAAATAGAGCCATGATAATGGTATCACACCTCCTCACCAAGCAGCTGCCCATCTGCTTGGATTGGTGTTGCACACTGCCAGTCTTTGGTTTGTTTTCTATAGAAGGATTACAGTCAAGTTCAAAGTGGAGAATCCAGTTGTGGCCAGTTCCTTGGACTCAGAGCTAAGAGCACTTCATGGGCAAAGGAAAACCAAGAATACAGCAGGAGCCCAGGGAGCCAGAAGCCCTGGAGCACTGCAAAGAACTCAGCCAGGAGCAAGGTTTGCAGATCCTGGGCAAGGAACGGACAAAGTCAGGAGGTTTGGTCTTTTATATAAAGAGGAGAAAATGAGAGAGTTAGCATCACAGAGAAGAGGACAAAGCCCCGTCATCACCAAAATGTCTGTATGTCCTGTCTTCAGGCTCATAGGTAATGGGATGCTGAATCATGTTGCCACCAATGGCTTCAAATGTTGTCCTCCTCCAGCATCTTATTGACACCTTCACAGATCCTCTTCAGGTGGGTGCGGTAGGGCTCGGCTGGCCCGTAGAGGGCTGAGAGGAACTCGTAGTCTGCAAAGTGGTTGAAGACATGGTTGATGCGGGAGTGTGACTTGGCCGTCAGGTGGCTGCTGACAGCCTGGTGCAGGAGGTCTCGGCACTCCGTCAGCACACTTGACATGACCCTGCGGTCAAAGGTAAAGTCTATCTGGTGGAAGCTGACTGCTGTCATGGCCAAGGTGTGCACCTTCTTGCGGAAGCGCTCTATCACCAGCAGCTCCTCAGGGCTGAACTGCCCATTGCGGTACAGCACGCTCAGCTTCATCACAATCTTGATGAGGTTTTTGATGATCTTCTGGGCCTCTTTGCGATTGTGGGTGTACTCCTTCGTGGCTCGATAAAGCTCGTCCAAGATCTCGCTGCTTGTGTCGTCAATGAAGACATTGGCCATGGTCTTGGAAGCCATTTTGCTCAAGAGCTTCTTCTGGGCCTGCAAGGCCAAGCTCTTGGTGCTGAAGGTGTCCATCTCTGCGGGGAAAAAGAGGCACACATGGTTCAGCCCACATCCTGGAACTGCCCCTACATCCTCTCCTCCCCGCACACCTCGCACTAAAGGTAAGACTAGGAGCAGCTCTTCCTCAGGAGGCTCTGGCTGCCAGAGGAGAGGAGCTCACACCCCAGCTTTGGTTTAGGGATGACGTATGGGGTGTTCCTGACTCTCTTCCCTAGTTGCTGGGGTAAAACTGCAGTACAATTCCCATGAGACCTTCACTCTTCTACTTCCCAAGATTGCCACTGCACTGCACTGCAGGAAGGGGCTCCTGTCCCATCACTTTACTGCTTCCTTACAACCTGACTCATTTCCTGTAGGTTGAGACAGGTGGGGCTGAGTCACCCATTGTAGCCACGTGCAGCTCTGTGTGGTGACAGCTGTTCCAGTGCGAGGATGAGTGAGAGATGCAGGTTGCTTATGCAATTATCTGCATGCAGCACAGTCAGAATGGTAAAAGGAGAGCAGGGAAGGGATTGCTCTATAAATACATCACCATTGGTTCTCTTGATCGTGGAGGGAAAAGAAATATTGAAGCTAAAGGACACTGCCAGAGTGAGAATAAATTAGATACAGAGAGGAGAACTGCCAACTGCCCCATACACACGGTGCTGCCAGAGCTGAGCCCATGTCCTGGGCTCACAAATGGCCCCAGCCGCAATCCCAGGCCATGAGCCCCCCCATTGGCAATGGGCTTTGCGCCCTGAATGCTCCCAGTGCTACAGGATGCTGAGCAGGAGCAGTGCCTGTATAAATAGAGATTCCCACGCCTGAGCTCTTTGTTGGGCAACCACAGTCAACGAGTAAAAGCAAACTCCACCCATGGAATCATGAAAAAATAGGAAGCGCCCACTCCTCCAAAACACTCAACTGCAGTCACGGACTTTGCTTCTGCATTGATCCCAGGGGGAAGCTTCCACACCCCAAAGATTCAATCAGCTCCCAGTGGGAGATTTTATGGGCTTTTTCCTGCTGGGAAGGGTCCCACTGACCCCTGGTCCCATTGTTGGCGGAGGGGCTGTCACGACTATCAGTGTGCGGAAGAGTCTGCTTTGCCCTACTGAGCAGTCTGCAGACTGAAATAAACCACCAAATTTCCTTCCTGTCACTCAAGTCTGCAGCCCTATGCTGGGCTTGTTTTTTTTTCCTTCTTCTTCTTAATGAAAACGCCCTTGAAACCCAGGGTCTGCTACTGAAAGAGCAGCACTACTGTACACTGAGCCCTGCTCTGGAAGAGCACAGTGTAGCGTCGCCCTGGCAATGAATGGTGGCTTTGCACACAGCCACTGTCATTTCTTTGGACTTTTTTCCAGGAATCTGAACCCAACTGAGAAAAGTCAAGCTTCCTGGGAGCTTTGCAGACTCCAGCAGGACTTGAAGGCATGGCCACGCCATGGGGCTCTGCTGAAGGCTGCAACATCTGCACTGGGTTCTATACCCGGATATCCTGTGGGACCTGTGAAGGTGATGCTCCAACACACCCCAAAGCACTGCAATGAGTTCCCGCCAGGCTGGGCAAATGCAAGGTCCTTGTTTCAGCTCAGGGCTTTGGTTAAGCACTGAAAGCTGCTCAGCTGCAGGAGCAGAAAGAGACCTGGAGATACAGGAACAGGAGGTGCAGAGGTGGGGTGGAGAAGGAGGAGACCCTCTGGTCTGGGGGATGAAATTCTCATCCACAGAGGGAACAAAAACCCCATTACTGGGGTCAGGGGAGTCCCAGTCTCACACCCCACACTCACCCCACACTGGTGTCGATCCGGGTGCCAATCACCAGGCGCCCACAGCACTTCACCATACAACCCCACTGCACTCCTGGCAACCCCACAGCAGCTCCCATGGCAGCGGGATGAATATTTGATGCAGAAATGCAAACACACTTCAATAATGCATGGGGCAGTGTGGAGCAAGCGTGCAGAAAGGAGGGCTTGAGCTCGGAGCTCCTCCACCTCCCAGCTATGTTCCTGCCCACCCCACCACACTTCCATTCCCTCCAACACAGTCCTGAGGGCAGCACCACTGTCTCCTATTAGGGCCAATGCTAAAAGTCAACATTTCAGGGTTGCCATCTCCTTGGTTCCCTGTGCTGTGTGTGCTACACCCCCTCACTGCCACTCAGGGAGATGCACGCATTGTGCCGCATTGCTGCTCTGCTCCCCAGTGCCGCCCCTATCACTTTCCTCTGCCAACCACCAAGCGCCCAACCAACATTAATTAATTAAACCTCACTGCTGTGCCAGATCACAGGAGAAGGGCCAGAGCTGCTGGGGTGTAACCAGAGCCTGACCCCACAGTGCTCAGCCCTCCCAGCCACGTGCTGGGTGACACAGAAGGAAGCCAGTACCTTTGGTTGTCACTGCTCTGTGTGTGTGTTGTCATGGGTGCACACAGCCCTGCAGGAACATGTGTGCAGAGCAGTATGAGGCCAGAGGGGAAGCACCCTGCAGCACAGGGGAAACCTTATGACCCAACAGAGTGAACAGGAGCACAGTGAGGGCAGGGGACAAAGAACACTGTGGGGACGAATCCTGAGCCCTACGCAATGCCTCACTTGGTTGCTGTGTGGCCCTGCTCTGCTGTTCTGGGACTCATTGTTGAATTCTGGGCCATGACTCCCTTTCCCTCGGCCGTGCAGCAGCAACACAGCAGTGCTAAGAGCTGCTCCAGTACTGCTCATAGCCCCATGCCATCCTGCTGGTGGCTGTGCTGGGGTCAGGAGCACAAGCCCAGATCTTCAGCAGAAGCAAAAAAAGGGGAAGAGTCTACCCAAGATGGCAAAATGCCTTTGGGGGTTTTTGAGCTTTTATAACCTGAAATCCCTCCAGGAAAAAGTGTCTTGCCCATTCCTGCAGCACAGCAGAGTGGCGCACACAGGGCACAATCACCTTGGTGACAAGGGGCCAAAGGCAGCACAGAAGGCCTGAGAGAAGGGGAGAGCCAGACCACAGGAAGAGTCATTGCAGCACCCTGCATGCACCCATCACTGTTCATCCTGGTGCCCCCTGCCACCCAATGGGACAGAAGCCAAGAACATTGCAACAAGCTCCATTGCAACTAGCCCAGCATCCCCGAGCAGCCTGCAGGGCTGGGAAACACCTGACTTGGTCCCAGATCTGAATGGGCACCTGGGAACTTCAGTGTGCCCAGCAGCTCCAACATGGCCACGCATGGAGCTGGGTGAGGGGCTCCCACTACCAGCCCCAGCCTCAGGCATGGGAGGGAAGAGGGCTCCCGCAGTGCTCCCTTCCCTGGGGACATGGCCATGGACGCTGCGTGGGAACAGCTGCTGGCACCTTGAGGGGGCCCCTGGGGAAAGCACCTCTATGCCATGCTTGGAGATCTGGTGGTGTCATCATGCCCAGGGGCTCAGCAGCTGCAACACGAGGAGGAGGAAGGGGGTATTTTGGAGCACCCATCTCGCCTTCTATTTCCTCCTTCCCTTATCAGGCAGACAACGACCACTCTCTCTTGTGAGAGACAAACTTCCTTTCTCCCTCACCAGGAGGAGACAGAGGCTCAGGAGAGCGATGGGGAAGTGCAAAACAGAGGGGGAAGCAGCAGTGCCGAGGCTGCACAGCACAGTGCACACTTCCTGCCCCTGGAAGGCTGCAGCAAGGGCAAAGCTAAGCAAAGTTTTGCAGATAGACTTTATCCTGATGGAGACAGTTCTGTAATGGGACCACTGCTGCAGCCTTCCTCCAGCGATGCTGTACTTCAGGTCACAACACAATGTTTGCAGCACCCTAAAAACTTTTTGGTGTGCTCTGCAGCAGTCAGGACAGTGTCATGTCACACCAGGCGGAATCCTCCCAGCCTCAGGGGTCCATCTGTGGTGCTGGGGGGGAGGGGGGAGGGCTCTAGGCCCCTGGGAGCTGTGGTGCCCCGCAAGTCCCCCACATGTGCAGGTTGGGGCTGCCATGGAGTGAGAGCCATGTTGGGCACCATGGCCCTGTTTGTGCACGGAACAGCATATCACATCCTTCCCGGAGCCGCTTCTCCGCTTCCCTTTTCAGACCCTGGTTCAGCTCCCCCAAGCTGCACAAACCCAAACACCCCCCACTATGCAGGAAGATGGGGACCAAAGTATGCTTCTTCAACTGCTGCAGTGAACCCCTCTCCTCTTTGCTGCTGTCCCATATTTTATCCAGAGTGAAAGCCGAGGCAGAGCCCCACACAAGACCCAGCTGCCCCATCAACACGTCCCTCAAAACTGTGCCTCACCGCGGCCCTCAGTCCCACACTCGTGCCCTGGGACACCTCCGGGACCCCCTTCTTCCCGCACTATGCAGCACATAGCCCCGGGGCAGCCCGGAGCCGCTCAGTTCTCTCGGCGCATAGTTCCATCCCCCCCCCCCCCCCCCCCCCCCCCCCGGCTTTTCAGAGCCACCCGGACAGGGGAAGCTGCCTCCGTTGCCGCCGCCGGTGAACCCCAGAACCTCCCAGTGACCCCCAGTGCACAGAGCCGCGGTTCGGGTAGAATCTCGGGCATGCAGCCCCCCGCGAAACGATATCAGGGACAGCGAGCCCCACGCCTACAGCCCTTACCTGCACCAGAGCTACAGGGGCTCCTCCTGTGGGACGGGGTGTTTATTTTCCCGGGGCCTCTTCGTGCTCGGTCACAGCTGTACCGGTACCCCGTACGCCGCCGTGCCCGGTGCCCCCGGGCTGCTCCGGACCAAGCGGGGCCGAGCGGGGATGCAGCGGGGGCGGTGCCCATCGGCGGTGCTGGCCAATGGTGACGCGGGGCTTGCTACGAAGCTGCCAATAGGAGGGGGGACAGGGGAGTACCGAGGGGGCGGACTTCCCTCTCGCCCCGGGGTCATCGGCACCGGTACCGGCCCCAGGACCGGGACGGGTGACCCTTCCCTGGTGCGCTGTGGGACTGACCCGCCCCGGATGGAGCCCGGCAGTCGGGTACCCGAGGGCAGCTCCAGCCGCTGTTGTCGTTCCGGTGCCGCTGAGCTCCTGTCCGGGAAAAGCCGTTCCCGGACGGCGGGGAAATCCCACACGCAGTGGCCGTGCTCCGACCAAGTGGGATTGGGGAGGGGTCCGCTGCCAGCGCTCAGTGTGGTACCGCCCGCTCTGAGAGGCCCCTGGAGGGCTCTAAGGGGCACTGTTGGGCACTCGGTGACTCTGGGAGGATACTGGGGAGCAATGGGAAGCTCTGAATTGCACTGGGGGGCTGTCATGGGCTCTGAGGGGCATAGGGGCACTGGGGGACTTTGGGTTGTATTGTGGGCTCTGAGGGGCACTGGGGGCCCGAGGGGACACTGGGGTGCCTTGGGGGGCTCGTAGGGGTACTGGTGGGCACTGGGGGACACTGGAGAGCACTTGGGGGGTTCTGAGGGGCACTGGGGTCCCTGGGGAGCTCTGATGTGCACTGAGGGGTTCTGAGAGGCTCTGGAAAGAAGTGGGGGGGCTTGGGGACAACTGGAGAGAACTGGGAGGCTCTGGGGGGCACTGCATTGCTCTGAATGGCACTGGGGATCTCTGAGGGGCACTGGGGGGCATTGAGGGGCTCATTGGGGCACCATGGAACACTGGAGGCACTGAGGGGCTCTAGGGGGTGCTGGGGGGCACTGGGGTGTTCTGAGGGGCTCTTAGGGGCCTTGGGGACTCCAAGGGGCCACTTTACTCCCCAAAATATGACAGTTTCTCCCCAAAATATAAAATTTCTCGTGGTCCGCGGTCTCTGCTGCCACCGCGTGGCAAATGTTCGGAACTGCACGCGCGGTGGTGTGCCGAAAACACCGCATGCGTAATGCTATGAAGAGAAAAGCGCATGCGTACAGGTGTGCCAAGAAAGGCGCATGCGTAGCGTTGTGTCGATGCAAATGCGTGCGTAGGGCTGTGTTCCGACTGGCGGCAGGTGTGGAGGCATGCCAGGAATGGTGCACGCTGTGTCGGACTTGGCACGTGCGTAGTGTTTGCCGGATCTGATGCATGCGTACTGCTTTGTCAACAACAGTGCGTGCTTTGTATTTTGGGCGCGGGCTTTTGTGCTGTTTTGGGGCAGTCTGAGGGTCCATGCAGCTTACATCGAGGCACGGTGCAATGAGTCATACTGCTCAGGGTCTGAATTTGGGGCATTTGGGCTTTTTGTTGTCATAGCAGGGATCCATCTGGGCCCTAGATTTGGAGACAGGTTTGGGGCCAGGTGATGAGGATGGTCAAGCATAACCTGCCTTTCATGAACCTGTGCTGACTAGGCCTGATCTCCTGGACACTGCACACATGCTGTGCAATCTCATCTAAGATGATTTGCTCCATAACCTTCCCTGGTACCAAGGTCAGGCTAACAGGCATATAGTTCCCCGGATCCTCCTTACAGCCCTTCTTGAAGATGGGAGTCACATCAGTAAGCCTCCAATCCTCTGGGACATCACCAGTTAACCAGGAGCACTGATAGATGGCTCAGAGGGGCTCAGCAATCACCCCCGCCAGCTCCCTCAGCACCTGATGGTGCAGCCCATCCGGTCCCATGGACTTATGACAGTCCAGACAGAGGAGAAGTTCTCTGACTATCTCCACCAGAATCGCTGGGGGCATATTCTGAACAGCGTCCCAGACTTCCAGATCGGGGCATAAAAAGCCCAGAGAATAACTAGCCTGGCTATTAAAGGCAGATGTAAAGAAGGCATTGAGGCCCTCAGCCTTCTCCTCATCCTCAGTGACCACATTCCCTGCTACATCAAGTATAGGATGAGAATTATCTTTGGTTCTTCTTCTGGCGTTGATATATTCATAAAAGGATTTTTTTATTGTCTTTTACTGCAGAGGCCAATCTGAGTTCAAGTTGGGCTTTCGCCTTCCTAACTTCCTCCCTGCATACCTTAGCTACTTCTTTATAATCTCCCCAAGTAGCCTGCCCCTTCTTCCAGAGGACGTAGGCTCTCTTTTTCTCCTTGAGTCTCAACAGTAATTCCCAGCTCATCCACACTGGTCGTCTTCCCCTACGGCATTCAGAGACAGCCTGTTCCTGTGCCTTTAAGATTTCTGTCTTGAGGAGCGTCCAGGCTTCCTGGGCCCCTTTACCCTTGAGAAGCGACTCCCAAGGGACCCGCGCTACAAGCACACTGAACAGATCAAAGTCTGCCCTCTAGAAGTTCAAGAAGGTGGTTTTGCTGGTCACTCATTTGACATCCTCAAGAATGGATAATTCTACAGTTCCACGGTCACTCTGCCCAAGACGGTCTCCAATCTTCACTTCTCCACCAGTCCTTCTCTGTTAGCAAAGACCAGGTCCAGCAGGGCACCGCCTACCAGTTGCGTAAGGAAGCTATCTTCCACAAGTCTATAAACCTCCTGGACTGCTTTCTCACTGCTATATTATATTTCCAACACATATCATCAACATACATCATTCCTTGATGTTTAACCCCATTGATGCACCAACATCACCTTGCAGTGTCACCCCACCACATCACATCACTGCAGTATCATCCCAATCTCACCACAATATCAACCCTGAGCATCACTCCAGCATTACTCCTTGATGTGTATTACCTCAGTAATACCCCAGCATCACCCATCATCTCAATAACATCACCCCAACAACAGCCCCTGCTCTGCTGTCAATCCCAGTGATACCCCAGCATTACATCCCAATGTAACGGTACATAGAGGCAAGTAGCAGGTTCACCCACTGAGGACACCCATATAATCAAAGAATGTTAGGATGCTATAATCACAAAATAAAAAAGAGAGATAGGCAAAGTACACTATTATAACAAAAGAGAATAAATGGAAGGCTTACCCTTAGGCTGAGTCTACCTGCAAATCACCAGTAGGGGCAACCTCCAGAACAGATCCTTCCCTACTGGTAGCCAGCTCTTAAATAGGTCTAGGAGAGGTGCAGCCTGGCTCCACCCCTTCCGGCAGCGCAGGTGAATTGAATTGCCTTCACCTGTGCTCCTCTGGCTGACTCACAGCTCGCCTCGGGTGATCAATCAGAGGTTCAGGCCATGACTCAGCAGTTCCCATACAACACCAAATCCTGAAATATTTTCATGATGGTCTTTAATTGCAAAGCAAGCAGGTGACACACATTTCTCACTGGGGAGCCATAAGCTGACCCTGGCAGTTTGGCCAACAGCACTTGCTCCATTCACACCGGTAATCTCAACCCTTTGCTGTCCAGGCTGCACACACAGCTTCTCTACATCTTGCTGTGTTTTGAAATCTGTGCTCCCCTACCTATTAGAAACATCACCAATTGTCTCTGAGGACAGATTGGGATCAAAATACGTGGGCATATACATACGTACGTCATAGCTCATCCACTGATAAACCTCCCATTGCTGGACAGGCAGACCCAATTACCTGCCAGTCATTACTTTTTATTTATTTATTTTTCGTTCTTCATACAGGAACTGTGAGGTCACAGTCTGAAGTAGTGATTAAGCACCTGGTGAGGGGTGTAGCCCTGCGAGCACAGGTGGAAGCAATTCTCCTATGGGACCAGATAGGGCTGAGCCTGGCTCCACCCCTCCCTGATCGCATTTAAGGGCTGGCAGCCATAGAGGTAGCATCTCTTTGTGGAGACTGCCTTCTTGGAAGCCTTGGGTGAGCCTTTGGAGTATGGTAAGTGATTCCTTCTATGTTTCAAGGCTGTGGGCTTCTCTTTTTGTTAGATCTTGCCCATATAGCCGTCAGCCCTTCAGCGTGGTCAGGATCTGTATCTGCAGGCTGTCTCTTTTGGGGTGTGGGATGTGTTTCCTTCTTTATTGCAGGGCCATTATCTCTCCTTTTTGGGGTATCCTGATCACTTTTAAGGGTTGGCAGCTGTAAGGGTAGTAGGGAGTGCTTCCTTTGGAGTGTGGGGTGAGCCCTTGGAGTGGGATGGGTGGTTCCTTTTTTATTTCAGGGCTGTGATCCCTCCATTTTTTGGGGGATCCCGACAGCATTTAAAGGTTTGTAGCTGTAAGGGTGTTTTCTTTTCCTGGAGGCTGCCTCTTTGGGTGTGTGGGGTGAATATTTCCTTTGTTATTTTGATGTGAGCTCTGTGTTTTTTGGGGGATCCTGACCACGTTTAAGGGCTGGTAGCTGTAAGGGTAGGGTCTCTGTCTAGAGATTGCTTCCTTTAGAGTGTGGGGTGAGTGTTTGTCTTTGGAATGGGGCAGTTGATTTCCTCTTTGTTGTAGGGTTATGAACTCCCCATTTTTTAGAGGATCCTGACCACGTTTAAGGGCTGGCAGCTGTAAAGGCATCATCTGTACCTGGAGACTGCTTCCTTTGGGATGTGGAGCAAGCACTTGGAGTGGGGTGAGCAATTCTTTCTTTATTGCAGGGCTGTGAACTCCACCTTCTCGGGGGATTCTGAAATGGCTTAGAGCAGCTGTATCTGCTGTGCGTGTCCTTACAATGCCCTTCAGTTCTTATCTAAGGGAGAGAAAGGGTTTCTCTCCCTTTCTGAGTTGCTGATGGAGGGATTGGTATACGTTTCTTTCTTTCAATGCTTTCTCATTTCTGGAATGCTTCAATCATCCCCAATAATGCTGGTTGGCTGACTGAGCACTTCCATAAAGGGGTTCTGCATTTTGTAGATTGCATTTGTAAGTCTCTTTAAGCCCACTACCTCTGGTGGAGCCTGTTCCCTTGTCATGATTCTCACCACATAATCTCCAACCTGGGGCTCCAGACATAGTTTGTTTGCTGCCACATCATCCCAGCCCGTTTCATGGCTGTAGCGAACAGTGCCATGTATTAATTCCACCCATGCAGAGTTGTTTAAGGGTGTTCTGTGCATAATTATCATGTATTAAATTATGTTTTGTGTTTCTTCTGATCTTATTTTGCAGCTCGATGGGGTTTAAGGATTGCCAGGGCTCCTCTAATCAGTGGTGTGAGAACTGCAGAGCAGGTAATGGAACATCACAAGCCCTGTGTTGGCGCATCGCTTGTATGCAGGCAGGTTTGTGATGACTGTGGGGAAACTCACTTGGGGATGGAATAGGCTTAAAATGGGCTCGCTCTACTGGTTCTGTGCTCCCATCCCTGTAAGCTCCATGGCTGCTCATAGAGTGAGGTGCATCAGCCGGGACCTGAACCCCAGTGGCCATTTACTACATCCTCGCTCAGTATAATACAGTCTGCACCACTCGAGCATACTGACCACAGGTGTTCCGTTCCTGTTTTACGGTTCTCTCCAATATCTCCCTTATGGATTTGTCAGTGATAATGGATCCCAGGGCATCGTTGTCAGAGCACGTTGTGGCTGACCACCCCAGGGTCCTACAGCTCTTTCTGTTTTAATGGCAGATCTGGCTTTGTGTTAATAAGAAAGAAAGGATTGTCCTCTTCTGGATGACTACAGTCAGGATTTCCCCAGATATCTCATCCCATTTGTCAGGGATGCTATTAATTTCCCAAACTCCCACCCCTCTTCCTCCCATTCCCTGACCCACATTAAGTAGCTCTGCAGCTCTGGGACCCAGCGGTGTGACAAAATGTGGCCCCTGGTCTGCTGAATGCTGGGTCTGGCACAGAGAGGCTCTGTGACTGATGTGGAGCATCTGAACTGGAGTACTTGGTGCCATTTATGGTGATCTGGTCTGACTCCCCCACAACAAACAAGGACATCCACAACTAGATCAGGTTGCTCAGAGCCTGACCCAGCCTCGCCTTGGAAGGGACAGGATGACAATCATGTGTCTGGGTAACCTGTTCCACTGTGTCACCACCCTCACTGTACAAGATTTTCTTTATATCTAAGCTAAATTTTTTTTTCTTGTTCTTTCCTTTAGGTATTGAAAGGTTGTTCCCAGATCACCTCGAAACCTTCACTTCTCCAGGCTGAACAGCTCCAGCTCTCTCTCTCTTTATAGGAAAGGTGTTCCATCCCTCGGTTCATATTTGTGGCTGTTCTCTGGACGTGCTCCAACAGCTCCACGTCTGTCTGCACTGTGGGTATCCACATCCAGACACAGCACCTCCAGGTGAGGTCTCACTAGAGCAGAGGGGCAGGACCACCTCCCTTTGCCTACTGACCGTGCATCTTTGGATGGAGCCCAGCACACGGTTGGCTTTCTGGGCTGGGAAGGTATACTACTCAGCCTGTTGAGGTCCCTCTGGATGGCGTCCCGTCCCTCTGGTGTGTCACTGCACCCCACAGCTCAGTGTCAGTAGGGTTCACTGTCAGTGTCACTGATGAAGGGGCAATCCCAGATGTTTAGATGAACTAAGCAAAGAACACCTTGAGAGCAGCCCCACAGAGAAGGATTTGCGGATCCCGGTGGATGAGAAGGTGGACATGAGCCAGCAGAGTGCGCTTGCAGCCTGGAAGGCCAACTGTGTTCTGGGCTGCATTAAAAGAGGAGTGGCCAGCATGGAGAGGGAGGTGATTGTCCCCCTCTACTCAGTTCCTGTGAGGCCCCATGTGCAGTGCTGCGTCCAGGCCTGGGGCCCCCAGCACAGGAAGGATGTGGAGCTCTTGGAGCAGGTCCAGAGAAGGGCACTAAGATGATTAGAGGGCTGGAGCAGCTCTCCTATGAGGAAAGGTTGAGGGATTTGGGCTTGTTCAGCCTGGAGAAGAGAAGGCTTGGGGGAGACCTCATTGTAGCCTTCCAATACTTGAAGGGAATGTATAAGCAGGAAGGGCTGTTTATGAGGATGGATAGTGATAGGACAAGGGGAAATGGTTTTAAACTGAGACGGGGGAGTTTAGGTTGGTTATTAGGAGGAAGCTTTTCATACAGAGGGTGGTGATGCACTGGAACGTGTTCTTTAGAGTCACTTCCAGGAGGATCTGCTCCACGATTTTTCCCAGCACGGAGGTGAGACTGACGTGTTGGTAGTTCCCCGGGTCACACTTTCTATCCGTAATGACAGGTGTGCTGTTGCTTTTTTTTTTTTTTTTTTTTTTTTTTTCTACTAATCAGGGTCTTCTCCTGACTGCTTCAACTTCGGAAATACCATTGAGAGTGGCTCAGTGACTGCAGTGGTGAATTCCCTCAGAACTCTGGGACTCATCTCGTCAGGACCCAAAGACTCCTGGATGTTCGGGCCCTCAGGTGGTCCAGAACCTGATCTCCCATCACAGTGTAGTATAGGGAGGGGTCTGTGGGACTGGCATTGCTTCCTCAATCCCCACCTACCAAACCAAAGGTGAGGGCTGTGTATAATGAGCAGTTATCAGAGAAGATGGAAGCAAAAACGTTGTTGGGTACCTGAGCCTTCTCCTTATCTATTGTTCCCAGCTTCACTGCTGCTGGTAAGCAGCACTGTGCATGGAGTGCAGCCACGTTGATCAGAGAAAGGAGTGCAGGTTTGTGAAAGAGGCGCATCTGCAGGGCAGTGCCTTCATTACTGTGTTGTGTCCAACAGGTGGCAGCAGAGCTGTGGTGCTCCCGAGTGCTGTAACGACTGCACAGAGATGTGTGGGTCTTCATGGGAACAGCAAGGAACTGGAATCTGCATCTCTTCGAATGCCTCAGAACCTCGCTTTGCTGGCTGGTAATTGTCTGCCCAGCAGGTAAGGGCAATGCACACCCACCAGTGTTTACCCACTCCATAGCATGGCACAACATGGTGCTCCCAGAGCTCTTAATTACACTTTATGGTGCCCAGAAAGCTGCCTGTCCATTTCTTTCTGTGTTCTCCTTGTCTCTGGCCTTTCGCTGCAGTGTTTTCTTTCCCTTTGCCCTTGCTGTTCCTATTACATTCTCTTGCCCTCCTGTTTTTGTGCTTCATGCCACTTTTATTTGGCCATTGCCCATGGGTTTCTTTGCCTCATTCACTTCGGCATTCAGTTTTGGCGTTCCGTGCTGTGTTCTCTCGCCCTCCTGTTGTGGCACATCCTTCCATGTATTTTGGCCATTATCCTTGGCATTTCCTTCCACATTCTCATGTCCCTTGCCTGGGAATTCTCTTGCCCTCCTGTTTTTGTGTTCCATGTCACATTCTCTTGGCCGTTGCCCTTGGCTTTCTTTGGCCATATTCTCTTCAGGATTCAGTTTTGGCATTCCCTTTTATGTTCTCTTCGGCCATTGCCCTGGCCTTCCCGGCCCCGTTCTCTTTGGCCTTCCCGGCCCCGTTCTCTTTGGCCTTCCCGGCCCCGTTCTCTTTGGCCTTCCCGGCCCCGTTCTCTTTGGCCTTCCCGGCCCCGTTCTCTTTGGCCTTCCCAGTTGCCCTCTCCTTGCCCTTGCTTTCCTTGTGCTTTTCCTTAGCTTTTGCCCTTCTGTTGCCGTGGCTGCCTGCTTTGCTTTGCCTTTGCTGTGGCTTTCTGTGGGTATTCTGCTTGCCTTTGCCTCTCTGGGATTGGCTGGGAGACAGCGTTAGTGTTCAACTTGAGCTGAAACCATAGCTTAATGGGAGTTCTAATGATAATTACATTAACCTGCAGTTATCTGTAAATGGAACCCTTAACCCAGTATTAAAAATGTCTCATAAGCTAAATGCTGCCATAAAAATAATGCTCCATGTTTTTTGTTAAAGTAACCTTAGTTGTAATTGTAGTGTAGAATGCTGTTGTTAAACTAACTGTAATTTCAACCCTATAAATAGCATTAATTATATCCGTAACTCTCCCTTGTGTTGTCATTAGAGCAATGTGTGTAGGGTGCAGCCCTACATCTGCAGGGCAGTGCCTTCATTACTGTGTTGTGTCCAACAGGTGGCAGCAGAGCTGCGGTGCTCCTGAGTACCGTAACGACTGCATGGAGATGTGTGGGTCTTCACGGGAACAGCAAGGAACTGGAATCTGCATCTCTTCAAATGCCCCGGAACCTCGCTTTGCTGGCTGGTAATTGTCTGCCCAGCAGGTAAGGGCAATGCACACCCACCAGTGTTTACCCACTCCATAGCATGGCACAACACGGTGCTCCCAGAGCTCTTAATTGCACTTTATGGTGCCCAGAAAGCTGCCTGTCCATTTCTTTCTGTGTTCTCCTTGTCTCTGGCCTTTCGCTGCAGTGTTTTCTTTCCCTTTGCCCTTGCTGTTCCTATTACATTCTCTTGCCTTCCTGTTTTTGTGCTCCATGCCACGTTCATTTGGCCATTGCCCTTGGCTTTCTTTACTGCATTCACTTCAGCATTCAGTTTTGGCGTTCCGTGCCGTGTTCTCTCACCCTCCTGTTTTGGCATTTCCTTCCATGTTCTCTTAGCCATTGCCATTGTCTGGGCATTCTCTTGCCCTCCTGTTTTGGCCGTGTTCCATGTCGCATTCTCTTGGCCGTTGCCCTTGGCTTTCTTTACCACGTTGACTTTGGCATTCAGTTTTGGCGTTCCCTGCTGTGTTCTCTTGCCCTCCTGTTTTGGCATTTCTTGCCGTGTTCTCTTGGCCATTATCTTTGGCATTTCCTTCCACGTTCTCTTGGCCCTTGCCCTTGTCTGGGCATTCCCTTGCCATCCTGTTTTTGTGTTCCATGCCGCATTCTCTTGGCCGTTGCCCTTGGCTTTCTGTTGCCACATTCTCTTCAGCATTCGATTTTGGCATTCCTGGCAGCATTCTCTTGCCCTCCTGTTGTGGCATTTCCTGCCACGTTCTCTTGACCCTTGCCTGGGCATTCCTTACGGTGTTCTCTTTGACCTCTTGTCTTGGTGTTCCAGCCACATTCTGCATTGGCCTCCTTTGCTGTGTTCTCTTTGGCCTCCTATTTTGGCACTTCCTGCCGTGTTTTCTCATCCCTTCCTCGGGCATTCCGTGTTGTGTTCCCCTGGCCTTTTGTTTTGGTATTTTGTGCTGTGTTCTCTTGGCTTTTGCCCTTGGCCTTTCCTGCTGTGGTCTCTTTGGCTGTGTATTTTTGCCTTTCCTGTTGCGTTCTCCTTGCCATCACCTTGGCTTTCCTTTGGGTGCTCTCTTTGCTTTTGCCCTTGCCTTAGCTTGGCTGTTTGCTTTGCATTTACCTTGGCATTCCATGGGAGTTCTGCTTCCCTTTGCCTGCCCTGGGTGTCCTGCTTGCCTTTGCCTTTGGCACTCTGGGATTAGCTGGGAGGCAGCATTAAAGTTAACCTTCACCTGAACCCATAGCTGAATGGGAGTTCTAACGATAATTGTGTTAACCTGCAGTGTACCTGTGAACCAAACCCTTACCCCAGTATTAAAAATGTCTCTTAACCTGAATGCTGCCATAAAAATAACGCCCCGTGTTTTCTGTCAAATAACCTTAATTGTAATTGTGGTGCAGAATACTAATGTTAAACTAACTGTAACTTCAAACCTATCAATAGCATTAATTATATCCCTAACGTTAATTATAATTATAATTAATTATAACCCGTGCGTCATCATTACAGCAATGTGCTCGGGGTGCAGCCCCACACATGTGGGGCAGCGCCTTCATTACTGCGCTGTGTCCAACAGGTGGCAGCAGAGCTGCGGTGCTCCTGAGCGCTTTAAGGACAGCATGGAGATGCATGGCTCTTCACAGTGACAGCAAGGAACTGGAATCTGCATCTCTTCAAATGCCCCGGAACCCCGCTTTGCTGGCTGGTAATTGTCTGCCCAGCAGGTAAGGGCAATGCACACCCACCAGTGTTTACTCATTACTTAATGAGGCACAAGGTAGGGTTCCCAGAGCTCATTTATGTACTTCATGGTGCCCAGAAGGCTGCCTGTCCTGTTCTTTCTGTGTTCTCCTTGCCTCCGGTCTTTCACTGAAGCATTCTCCTTGCCCTTGGCTTTTCTTGCTGTGTTCTCTTGCCCTCCTGTTTTGGCGTTCCCTGTGGCATTCTCTTGGCCATTTGCCCTCGGCCACCTTCGCTGCGTTCTCTTTGGCCTTCGGTTCTGGCCATCTGTGCCACATTCTCTTGGCCTTTGTCCTTGACCTTCTTTGCCACATTCACTTTGCCTCCCATTCTGGCATTCCCTACAACATTCTCTTTGGCCTTCAGTTCTGGCGTTCGTGGCTGCGTTCTCTTTGGCCATTGCTGTCGGCCTTCTTTGCCCCATTGTCTTTGGTCTTCAGTTTTTGCGTTCCCTCAGCATTTGCTTTGGCCTCCTGTTCTGGCGTTCCCTGTGACGTTCTCTTTGGCTTCTATTTTGGCGTTCCCTTCTATGTTCTCCTTGGCCATTGCTCCCGGCCTTCTTTGCCACATTGGCTTTGGCCTCTTGTTTTGGCATCTCCTACAGCATTCTCTTTGCCTTT
>NW_024962315.1:566875-598372 GCF_019238085.1 Lagopus leucura | reverse complement strand
CTTCCCAGTGACAGAGGTGAGGCTTCCTGGCCCATGGTTTCTTGGCTCTTCTTCTTGCCCTTTTTGAAGAGTGAACTGACATGACTATCCTCCAGTCCTCAGGCACCTATCCTGTTCTCTCTGGCCTTTTAAAAATGAAAGAGAGTTGTTCAGCAGTCACTTCTTCTAGCTCCCTTGCTGCTTGTGGGTGCATGCCATCAAAGGCCATGGATTTGTGTGCATTGAGTTTGCCTAGCCTATCTCTAATCAGATCCTTCTCGACCATCAGGAAGTCTTCCTTTCTCCCGACTCATTCTCTTACCTTCAGAGTCTGGGTTTCTGCAGGGCAGTCTTATCAGTCAAGACTAAAGCAAAAGCAGCATTCAGTAACTCCACCTTCTCACTGCCCTTCGTTGCCAGGACCCACTGCATTTGGTAGTGGGACCTCACTTTCCCTCATCTTCCTTTTGCTATTGATTTACTTACAGATGCCTTTCTTGTTGTCCTTGACCTCCCTCACCAGATATAATTCCAGAAGTGTCCTAGCCTTCCTTCTTGTAGCCCCGCACGTCCTGACAACATTTCTATATTTCTACAAAGCAGACAGACCCTTTTTCACATTTCACAGACTTTCCTTTTTTCCATTTGAGATTTCTCTTGAGCTCCTCGCTCATCGTTGCAGGTTTCCTGCCACCTGCGCTTGATTTCTTACCCATAAGGATTCCCCAACTGTGAGCTTGGAAGAAGTGGTGCTTGAATGTCTACCAGCTCTATTGGACTCTCTTACATTATTTATTGGGCATTAGCTCCTTCTGTTGTTACAAAATCATCCACGGGCAGTAAGAGGCACCTGTATCCACCGAAAGATAAACTTCTTTATCCTGTTCCCCCAGCTGTAATTTAAGCAATGGAACTGCTAGTGTAGACTTCCCAAATTCCCATCCTTCATCTATGCAACCAGAAATTGTTCCCTCTTTCTCAGTAATTTACACATTACTTTCATTCCAATGGGGCGGTGCCCTATCTGGGCTCTTCCAGCCCCCATCTCTCTCTGAGTGGATCCCTGGGTCCTACGGCCCCACTCCAGTGCCGCGACACTAACAGCTGCTGTTATTCCCAATTTACCTCCTCCTCTCCAGAGGCTCCCAGTACCAACACTGGGATTCTCTGTGCACAGGCTAGTCTCACTTCCAGTGCCATGTCCTCTCCACCTCCCCCTTTGCAAGTTATGCTGTTTACAGCAGCAGTCTCCGCCTGCAGCTCACTCTCTCACACCAGGTTCTGCTCGCAGGTGAACATTGTGGGGGGTTGCTCTCACACCAGCGCAGGCAAACTCACTTTCTCTTTAACCCTTTTTCCTTTGTCGTACCCTCAGTTATACTTCCACATATCCTCCATTCTACTTCTGTATACCAGTAACAATTACCTTTCTTATACCATCAAAACAGTTTGTCCCATTCCTTTCAAAATCCACAAATCAAACCGTACAATTCTTCAACTTCCACAAACACCCAGCACTTGGTCTCTCATGATTAGGGTACTCAATTAGAAAACTGGTCCCATTTTTCCATTTATGTTCCTAGTTTCTTATTTAATATTCCCCCTGGCCCTCCTGCAACATCCTTCCAATGTGACAACATACACCTGAGAGGTGTTTTGTTTATTTGTTTGTTTGTTTGTTGTTGTTGTTTTGTTGGTATTTCTTTCCCTTGCGACCCTCCCATAGTACTCTTTTGTTGTTTTATTAGTTTATTAACGTTTCCACAAATTACTCCTTTTACCCTGAAGTTTCCCTAAAATGATCCCCAAAACTTGTTCCACCACTGTTGTCCACACTCCAGACACGAGTAACATCAATCCCCTTAATATATCTCTTTACAAGCTAAACATAGTATAACATAATCTGGACAAAATAATATGTGAAATATGCACCTTTCTTCCGGTCTGTCACTGTGATTTATGATATATAAGTTCCCATATTCATCCCACTCCAAAAAGTTCATTTGCATTTACACTAAAAACCATTCAGATTACCTTTTTCTCAATTTATCAAAAATAAGAATTTTACTTCTTTATTGGTGAACAAGAGGGATGGGAATGTAACAAAGGACCTTTGACTTAAGGCACTTGATTAAGAATTGATTTTTTTAATGACAGATTCAATTTTGTTTTAAAAACCAAAACAAAACATTTGGCAATCAAAGAAAAGCTATATAAATACTGGTTAATAAGCTTTAATATCATACCAAAATACTTTTTCACGTCAGTTAATATAGTTAATAAGGTATTTGTGGATTTTGTTTATATACATACAATATATGGCTTTATTTCACAAAAACAACAACAAACACCAAAGCATTGCTAACAGCAACAATTAGTCACTTTAAACAGATGCTGACAGTGAGCATGAGATTATTTGCCTCCTTTATACTCGTCCATTAAGATCTCATTTTAATCATTTGTTTAGAAGCCATTTTTTGTCCTGCTTATTTGATACTTAAGGATTTTGAATCAGATTCTGTGAATTCTTTTGCCTGTGAAATATCCTGAAGCTAATTCTGCACCTTTTTTATCTCAGCAGCATTGAAAGGTTTCTGTCCAATGCACAGTTCAAGTTGCAGTGATGCTGAATTCACAGGTGAGAAACAGGAGGAGCTTGCTTGATTTTGGTATTCAGCCTTTTGTTCACTCCTGACTGAACAGGCCCTATGGATGAGAACTTTGACTGAGAAAGAGAAATTTCAGAACAAAAATCTACAGAGAGCTGCAGTCTCCAGAAAGGTTTCCAAGTATTTCTCAACTGCAAGATAGATTGCTGCTCACAGGAAGCAGTGTGATCCATTTTGCCAAAGGATGCAAAAAAAAATCCTGCCCCTTTTGATTTTTGATGCCTTTCATCGTTCTTCATATCGGAAAATGTCTTAGCTGGTTCAGCTGGGATAGAACTGTTGTTTTCAGAGTTTCTGGTATGATGCCATCCTTTTGATTCAAGGAGAAAAACGATGATAACACAAGGATGTTAATAGTGGCTGATAAGCAGTGTTCTACAGAGCCAAGGCCATTCTCAGAGAAGGGCCCAAGGTGCTGGGAGGGAACAGAATTCAGCTTAAACTGAATGAATCCAACAGGCCGACCATCTCTTTCAGTAGTTCTACAAAAGTATCTGGGAATGAAGTGGGAATGAAATGCTGTTCCTGCATTTAGAACTAGCAAGATGAGTATTTTATGGTCTCTGCTGCCATTTATTGTCATTTATTGGTACTCACAATTCTTCTGGGGATTCTCTTCATTCCAATAAAGGGGGGTCTTTAATAATTCCTATCACTTGTCCTTTAGGTAATCCTTCCTAACCCACTAATAGGGAACGTGAGCTGGGTTTAGACCGTCGTGAGACAGGTTAGTTTTACCCTACTGATGATGTGTTGTTGCGCTAGTAGTCTTAGTAGATAAGATGAAATAAGAAGTACCAAAATTGTAACTTCTGTATTATGGACTATTCTGTTTTGCCAAGAAGCCCTCAGCAAAAGAACAACTTAAGGGGCCTTTGACATGAGGTCAAACTGTCCCTCCTTTGGATTAGGAGGAATGCAACTGATGCTCCCCTACATTTTTCCTTCCAACTTACCTCTATCCCAGGACAGCAGGTGTCCAGGAATAATGGTCTAGTGTTGAATGAGCAAATGTGAGAAGTTAATTAGCAATATATGCTTAGCTAGCAACAATTCATCTTCAGCCAGTAGCTGTATGTTTAGTTGAGTGTCGGGAAATTTGTGAGCCTGCAGTACTCAGCCAATGTGGAATCAGGGCAGGGAGAGAGAAGCGAAGGGCGATAGGGAATGAAAGACCTGATGGCTGTTCTATACTGGAATGTCCCCTAACACCTTTCCCACAATGTAATCTGCCAGTTAGGGGTGGTTTTTGGAGGTAGTAGTTCAGATACGATCAGTAAGGAACTTCATTTTCAGATTGGCAGGGTTTTTAGGAGCTCCTATCTCCTTCGTTCACTTGACAACTGGTGTCTTTAAAGAACTGGAAACAGCATTTATGACTATACTGTTGCAGGGACTTCAGAAGGTTTCTTCCTGTGATAAACCTAACTGCAGCTTTTCCATATTTGATTATGGATTGGGGATTATTGCCAAGCCTAGTAGGGGTATGAAAGAACAACAAAAGAATAAATGTTCCAAGAATTGTTATGGGCTATGGATATATCCAATTCTGCTTACTAATTAAAAAAAAAAAAAAAAAATCAATTCTATGCTTTGTGGAAAGCAGCATCTTCTCTTGAAATCTTATTTGTCTTATGAAAAAACACCTTTGTTTCTCAGCTTTGGTGCTGTTTTGTTCTTGATCTGCTTTGTGTAGTAACATGACAATTTTCTATTGACAGCTCTCTCCCACAGTCAATGCAGCTAACATCTCCTGCATGCAACACATGAATCTTCCTGGATTTCATTTCTGTATTTGCAGATTTCCAGGAGAGTGCAATGGAAACAGCCACAGGTTTTGCAAGAATGGGACTTATTTATTTCTTTGATCCATATTCCAATAATATTATTGTATAAATAAATATGAAGCTTGAATTTTGCCAAGTTTTGAACTTTGAATGGACTTTGGCCTGTTTGAAGAAAGAATGTTCCTGAGCCTTTTCAGCATCACCAATCACCTGGCTTGCCTGGGTGGCATTAGCTGAAGAGTCATTGTCTTGGGCTGAAGATAACATGTACAATATCCTTAATATATATGAGTAACAAAGCTTCTTTGTAATATATACAAAACATACATACAACATACAATAAGAAAGCATAACACTAGTGGGAATTTGGGCCTTGCTTTTGTGAAATGAATGCATCAGTGTCTGATTCAAGGGAAGCGGTTGCAATTTTGAAGTTCTCAAGGGTGTTTGTCAGAGGTTTTTGATGAAATATTGCTCTTTCTGTGATTCATCTTTGAAAACAGAGTGTTCACAAATGCGCCTACTGACAAAAAGTAATGACAATAATAAAGCAATAATGACTATAATGACTGTGAAGCAAGGGATATTGTTCTCTGGTAAGACAGCTCTTATAAATGTCTCGTAAAGAGACATAATCAAATATTTATTTTTGTTGAATGTCTAATTGTAACTCAATATATTCAATTTGAAAATTTGCAGCTAATGTATTCATGTTGACATAAAATAAAAGCGAGACTCTTTTTAAGTCTTTTAAGTCTTGAAGCCTATTCTCAAATTTCTTTATCAGAAATAAAAGCATGGATGTATATTTTTCACTGCTCACAGGACTCTGTTTAGCCAGCATATCAAAACACATGAAATCATTTTCCATAAGTTAGTTAAACTCATAAGATTTGTGCTCCAGACCCCTCACCAGTTTCGTTGCCCTTCTCTGGACACATTCCAGGGCCTCAATGTCCTTCCTGTAGTGAGGAGCCCAAAACTGAACACAGTACTTGAGGTGCGGCCTCACCAGTGCTGAATAGAGGGGGATGATCACCTCCCTGCTCCTGCTGGCCACACTATTTCTAAGCTCAGGGAGGCCAGAAACCTCCCATGGAGCAGAATGGCAAAAGCTCGCTTGATCTTGCAGACCAGAATGCCGTTGGCCCTCTTGGCCACCTGGGCACACTGTCGGCTCCTGTTCAGCTGAGCATCAACCAACACCCCAGGTCCTTCTCCACACTCATCCAGCCACTCATCCCCAAGCCTATAGTGCTGCATGGGGTTGTTGTGGCCAAAGTGCAGGACCCGGCACTCGGCCTTGTTCAACCTCATCCCATTCACCTCAGCCCAGCAGTCCAGCCTGTCTAAACCCCTCTGAAGGGCCGCCCTACCCTCAGGCAGATTGACACCACCTTCCAGCTTGGTGCCATCTGCAAACTTACTGAGGGTGCACTCAATGCCCTCATCTAGGTCATCAATAAAGATATTAAACAGGATGGGCTCCAGTACCAACCCCTGGGGGACACCACTTGAAATGGGTCTCCAGCTGGACTTCACTCCATTCACCACGACCCACTGGGCACGGCCCTGTAGCCAGTTCCTTACCCAAAGAAGTGTATATCTGTTCAGACCATGGGCAGCCAGTTTCTCCAGAAGAAGCCTGTGAGGGACCGTGTCAAAGGCTTTGCTGAAGTCTAGGAAGACTACATCAACAGCCCTTCCCTCATCTACCAGTCTGGTCATCCAGTCATAGAAGGAGATGAGGTTGGTCCAGCACAACCTGCCTTTCACGAACCAGTGCTGGCTGGGCCTGATCCCCTGGACACTGCGCACATGCCATGCAATCTCGTCCAAGATGATTTGCTCCATAACCTTCCCTGGTACCGAGGTCAGGCTAACAGGCCTATAGTTCCCCAGATCCTCCTTACGGCCCTTCTTGAAAGTGGGAGCCCCATCAGCAAGCCTCCAACCCTCTGGGACCTCACCAGTTAACCAGGAGCGCTGATAGATGGCCGAGAGGGGCTCAGCAATCACCCCTGCCAGCTCCCTCAGCACCCGAGGGTGCAGCCCATCCGGTCCCATGGACTCGTGACAGTCCAGACGGAGGAGGAGCTCTCTGACTGTCTCCGCCGGAATTGCTGGGGGCATATTCTGAGCAGTGTCCCAGACTTCCAGATCGGGGCATAAAAAGCCCAGAGGATAACTGATCTGGCTGTTAAAGGCAGATGTAAAGAAGGCATTGAGGACCTCAGCTTTCTCCTTGTCTTCAGTGACCACATTCCCTGCTGCATCAAGTAGAGGATGAGAATTATCTTTGGTTCTTCTTTTGCCATTAATATATTTATAAAAGGACTTTTTATTGTCTTTTACTGCAGAGGCCAACCTGAGCTCAAGTTGGGCTTTCGCCTTCCTAACTTCATCCTTGCATACCTTAGCTACTTCTTTGTAATCTCCCCAAGCAGCCTGTCCCTTCTTTCAGAGGATGTAGACTCTCTTTTCCTCCTTGAGTCTCAACAGTAATTCCCAGCTCATCCACACCGGTAAATGTATACATGTATACATTAGTCTCCAAGTTGCCAGGCATCAGTTTTCAATGGAGAAAAGCCACATCTGACATTGGAAACAGCACTAGACAAAATTGTAAGTCAGGCTCAAAGGCAACTGTGAGCAAGATGGACAACACTAATGCATGTCAGGATCTTCAACATGAAAACTGTTGGTCATTTCAACTTATAAGGCATTGTAAGAACAATTAGAAAAGAGAAGCAAGCATGAAGGGCAATGAACTCTTCCCCATCATGAGCAGGGGTTAGGAGGTCTCTCATTGGGATTGGGGACTCCAGGGGCCATATATGATTTGTTGGAGGGGGTCTTACTGGGCTTGGAGGACTGGGGAGTCCCATTGTGGCTGGGGGTCCCGTTGGGTTGTGGGGCTCACTGGGCTCCTGTTTTAATGGGGAGAGTCCTAAGAAGGGTTGGGAGGGTGTGCATTCCCATGGGTCCTGTCTTTTTTCCAGGGGCCTTATTGGATTTGGGAGGACATGGAGAGTCCCATTGAGGCTGGAGTTCCCACTGGCATGGGGGGATTTTGGAGGGGTTGAGGGGGTCCCATGGAGGTTGAGGGGTCCTGGGGGGATGTGAAGGGACTCCATAGGGGTTGGGGTCCCAGGGTTTGCAGTTACCCCCCAGAGACCTGCAGCCTGGAGCTCCAGCTCCAATCCTTCCATCTTGCCCCTCCAGCAGCCCCTCGAGACACCTCAGTGTCCCCTCAGTGACTCCAGGAGCCCCTGCTCTGCGGCAGGATGCAACAGGACCACTCCAGAACCACACTAGGTGGTTCCATGGCTGGGGGACTGGGGGTGAACCCTGTCACCTCCCTGTAGGGTCTGGGGGTCTCCAATCTCCTGCCATTTCAGGAGGGGACATGGTGGCATCAAGGGGACACGTGATGATGTGCACAGGAGGTGATGGGTACATGGTCATGATGGCCTTGGAGATACCAGGACCCCCATGGGAAGCTCAGAATCCCCTTGTGGGGTCATGGTGGCCTTGAGTATCCCAGAACCAACAATGGGGATGCCAGGAGCTCCGCCATGGGAACACCAGAACCCCTTGGTGTGCCTGAGGTGGCTTTGGGGATACCAGAAACCATCATGGGGCCACTGGGAAGTGACATGGAAGGCACACAGCAGAAGCGACATAGAGAGACATAGAGAGGGGCGTGGAAGGGACACATGAGGAGGTGATACGTAGGGACATGGAGAGGAACGGGGGGGACAGATATGAGCAGGTGACACAGGAGGGGATGCATGAGGATCCTGTTGACATGTTAAGGATAAAGTGACACGGAGCCAGAACCTCGTCACATGATAACATTTTTATTAAACAAAACTATTTTTATAAAACAAAACTCTCTTCCCGTTTTCACTGGCCGCCACCGCCACCTCCTCCCCTCATCCCCATTGTCCTTCCCTGTCCCCTTTCTTCCCTCTGCCACTCACTGTCATTCCCTGTCTGCTTGATCCTGCTGTCAACTCCCAGCCCTGTCCTGTCAGCTGTCAGCTGTCCCCTGGTCCCTTCTGCCACCCCTTGTGCCCTCTGCCACTCCCTGCCCCATGTCTCCTCATCCCCCCTGCCACCCCAGTCTCTGTCCCTACCCCCAGAACAGCTCCGCACTCTGTCCCACCTCAGAGGAGCTGATGGCCCTGGTGACATCCTGCACCACATGGGTGGTGGCAGCAGAGTGACAATACACCACCAGTCACAAGGTCATCACTTTCAGGCAGGATTGCACAGAAAACCCAAACTCTAATACGTTAGTGTGGTTTGCAGCAAAAAACATGGACAGTATTGTTAAATATGAGGGTGGGGATCTATGGGACCTTAGAGCGGGGATTCAGCTGGCTTTAGAAATAGGGAAAAGATCAAAAACAAATGCAGAATGGTGCAGCCAGGTGCTGCTGCGGGGGATTGCAAAGGGAAAGGAAAACCTCCTGCAGCGCAGAGCACGACTGGTTGCAAACACGTGGTGCGGGAGCATGACACGCCCTGTTCCATGTCTGATATTCCAGGAGGGAGATGCCCCCTTTTTCCACAGTTTTTCCTCATTTGTGGGGCTATTTTCCTGCTTTTCCTCCTTATTTCCTGACCACCCACTCCCCAGTGTCCTCTGATCTCCCCAGTAGCTCCCGATGTCCCCCACACCCCAGTCGCCCTCAGCAGGTCTCAAGCACACCCCCAGTGGTGACCTCCATTTTGTCCTTGATACATCCCCAGTGTCCCTGGAGCTGTCCTGGCGTGTCCACTGTGAACTGGGGTCAATCCAGAGCATTCTTGGGGTCAATCCAAAGTCATTCAGTGGGAAAGTTTCAGAGTGTTCCCCCTCCTGCTGTCCCCATTTAGCCACAGTGTCCCCAGCCTCAAGTGACAATCAGGAGAATCAGTGTTCAGTGTGTCCTTGAAGATTACTGGGGACATGAGACAGTGTCACCCATCTGTCCCCAGTGCCCACAGGCTCTTGTGTCCCCACAGTTCCCCGTTGTCCCTGATGCTTCAAGGGACATCAGGTTGTCCTTCAGACCTGGAGGTCCCACCTATGTCCCCAGATGGATACTGGGACATCCCAGTGCCCCAATCCATACTCCCTCGGCAGACTCTCCAGCACTTGATCCCCTCCTCATCCTTCAGCGCTGTCCCTAAGGCCACCACAGTGTTCCCCAAGGCTCAGGCACTGGCAGGAAAACCTTGGGTCACCTCTAGTTGTTGTGGTTTTGTAATTTTTTTGTTGTCAGTATTCCACATCAGAACATCATGTGGACCAGTGAGAGTTAACGAGTTAATGTTCTGGTTCCGTTTGCTGCCTTTTGCGGACTCTTGGAGTATCCCGACGGGAAGGGAGGGGGCGGCATCCCCGGAGGACCTGGAAGGCAGAGGCAGTGCGGTGGAGCTGCGGACAGGATCCGGAGCGACTGCCTCTCTGTCTGGCCCAGCTCAGAAGTCTCAGCTCGCCGCAGAGACAGCGCGTGCTTTCCCCGCCCTGACGTGGTTTGACTCTCATTTTTTTATACTCTTGTCTCTCTCGTTTTGTTTGATTTAGTTAAACTCAGTAAATTACCCTTCCTCCTCAGATCGTTGCCGCTGTGTTTTCTCTTTGTTGAAACAATCGGCTAGCTCTCTGCCCTTCCCGCTCTCCCGGAGCGCACGTGGCCCGGAGCCGGCCGGGTCGCGCCAAACCGTTCATCCCGTTTTTTTTTTTTCCTCTTCTTCCCAGGGCCTGTGCCCCCGGTCACGGACTCCTATCTAAGGATAACCCCTTGACAATTATTGGTGGAGGACACGGGCAATTACGGTTTTTTTTTTACTTCATCTTAAGAGTATTGTATAGAGGACTAAGGACCCTTATGTCCCTTGGAACATATTGGTCCCTTTTTAAGCTCCTCATATTCTGTTTTGGATTTGGACATATGCATAGTCAGTTAAGGGCACTGATGGAGATACCTGCCTGGTTCCTATACATCCTGGCTAATCTAACAGATAATATGATGCTCGGACTGGCTTCCAGGTGCTTTTCCCAGTTCCTAATACATGTCCAGGATGCCAGCTTAGGTACTGTACTATCAGTCTCTCTGAATGTATTCTCCGTGATAGGATTTTACATTGTGTGGAGGAAGCTTTCCCCAAAACCAGAGAATGTGGAGTGGCAGGGAATATGGAGAGGTTTAGGGCAGAGATTAGGAGCATAGGGACCCCCGGTGTCTTGGGATTTTACTCTTGAACACCTTAGGAACTAAGTGAGCACTTTGATAAGGGATGGTGCAGCTCAGAAAGATCTGAGGAGGAACGGCTTATTTTGGGTTTAGCTTGTGCTTACCAAGCTCTATATAGTACTATCGTGGAGAGAGAGAGAGTTTCCAAAGTGAGATCTGAACCAAAAGGGGAAGCCTCCAAGTCAATCTTGATCAATCGCAGGAGGCATGAATATCAATGTTAGTTGCCACTGTGGAAGGCCAGAAATGGAAACGGGTGTCTTCACATTTAGAATGGAAAGAAGAAGAAGCGGAGGAAATAGAGGAAGATCCAGGCGAGGGGCCTTCCTCAAAACCACCACTACCGAGAAAGGCAACAGAGAAAAGTAAAAGACATGGAGAGGAGAGTGATGAGGAAGGAATCACTGTTACTACCATTCGTCAATCCCTGAAAATGACTGAAATCCAAGGCATAAAAAAGGAGTTTACACAACACCCAAGTGAGCCTGTTGTCACTTGGTTGCTTTGGTGTTGGGACAGTGGGGCTGATAGCATGTTCCTAAATAATAATGAAGCCTGCCAGCTAGGAAACATCACCCAAGACTCAGCTATTGACAGAGGGATCAGTAGATGTCTGGATGGAGTCACCAGCCTTTGGGAACAATTAGCTGTGAAGGAAAGATATTCCTTCAGAACTGAGCTGGAGCCTGGGATGAAAAGCTGGAATACTGTTGAGAAAGGCATCCAGTAGAGAGAGAAACAGCTGTAGCTGAAATGCTGTATGATCCTGAGTTTGTTTCTAACAATCCACACCAAGGCCATGATCCTGAGAGAATGGCGAGTACACCCAAAATATGGCAGAAACTCACAAGAACAGCACTGGAAAGGTACGCCAGCTCATTATTTGAAACAACCAATAGATATGAAGACTTAGGCAGAAGACCCCCAATTTTTGAACTAATTCTTGCACTTTGGAACAAAGATTACCACCGTCCCATGTTTCCTTTCAGTCATCTGCCAAATGGCAGAAAGACTAGATAAAGCAGAGAAGAGCCAGAACGGCACGCGGTAGAAGTTGTCCCTAGTGTTCAATCATGATGAACCCGCGGCAGAATCAGAAACACCCAAGAGGACCAGGACAATCAAAAGAATCTGCAGAAGGAGCTGGTTGAACTGATTAAAGTCTCAGCTATTAAAGGCAGACAACCCCCTACTTGAGCAAAGGACCACAGTAAATATTTGTCTCATGCTGCCCTGTGGAGCTACTTACGCGAGCATGGAGAGGATATGAAGAAATGGCATGACGAATCCACTCCTGCACTGCGAGCACGGGTGTGAGAATTACAAAGCAGATCAACCACCACTGAAGTTACTTCAGGTAACAAATAGAGGGCCCCTGCCTTCAACCAGGGGGAGGAAAGGGATTATAGATTGTATTGGACTGTGTGGATTCAATGGCCTGGCACATCAGAACCACAGGAATATAAAGCACTAGTGGGCACTGGTGCCTAGTGTACTCGGATGCCCTCAAGTAATAAAGGAACAGAACTGATTTATATTTCCAGAGTGACTAGGGGCTCCCAGGAGTTGTCTGTGTTGGAGGCAGAAATAAGCCTCACTGGAAAAAAACTGGCAGAAGCATCCTATAGTAACTGGACAGGAGGCTCCATGCATACTTGGTATAGATTATCTTAGAAGGGGGTATTTCAAGGATCCCAAGGGATACCAATGGGCTATTGGAATAGCTGCTGTAGATAGAGACAGCATTAAGCAGCTGTCTGTCTTGTCTGGCCTGTCGGAAGACCCATCTTCGTGGGGTTACTACAGGTAAAAGAGCAGTAGGTACCCATCGCTACAAGAACAGTACCGCACCAACAGGGATTCTTTGCTGCCCATTCATAATCTGATTCATCAGCTAGAGAGTCAGGGAGTGATCAGCAAAACTCACTCACCTTTTAACAGCCCCATACGGCCAGTGTGTAAAGCCAGTGAGAATGGAGGCTGACAGTAGACTACCACGGCCTGAATGAGGTCACACCCCCACTGAGTGCTGCTGTGCCGGAATGTTAGAACTCCAGTATGAACTGGAGTCGAAAACAGCCGAATGGTATGCCACCATTGACATTGCCAATGCAGTGTGTTACAGGCCTTAGTGTAAGGACTTCGTCACAATTTCCTTGTGAAATGCTGCAGACTGTCATGCAGTGCAGTCTCTTTATAGCCTTGATAGTAGAGGAGAAATGAATAAATTTGCTTTTGAGATGTTTGGTAAGGACATGGCTTGGGAAATAATTAAAGGTGATAAACTTCCTGTGAATTGGGAGAAAATAGAAAAGGCTTCTTATGGTTAGTCTTAAATGAAGGTCAGGAAATTTCCACTGATGGTTTTCCTTCTTCAAGTCCAAACATACCTAAATGAGTATTCCAGTAATAACACACAGCTTTCACACTGTTGGCTCTTTCTACCAAAGAATGTATACCACAGGACTGCCTTTTGGATGGTTGATAGTAGGGGGATGGTGTCTCGGTGAGCGTGGCAGGTCTGATTGCTGTCATATCAGCCAACATTTGGGAAATTGTTGGAACTTCTGGACACCAAAATGAGCTATCGTGGAACTTATAGGGGCTCAAACAAACCTGAGTTTTCTGTATGGTTCCCCATAAGAGATTGATTTAAAAAAAAAAAAAAAAAAAAAAAAAAAAAAGCAACCATGAAATCTACCACACTGGTGTTTTCCTCTGTACAGAAATAGGATTTTTACATACAACTCTTGCAAGCCACAGAAGCTGCTGTGTGTGTGTGTACATATACACACAGAGAGAATCTCAGAACAACATTAATCTTGATTATATTTTATGAACATTAAGATGATTCTGCATAGCACAAACTAATCTTTGTCTTCTCAGCCCAAGGCTGAAAAAGCCTATCAGAGTTCTGGGAATACAAACTGAAATGACTCCAAATGCAAACCAGGTGCATGGCAGCCCTGGGGCTTACAGGGGGAGATGAGCACTCGCTGCAGGTAGTTCAGCTTTGCAGCACGCAGAGGTTGTTGCTGGCAGCTCACTGGACATCAGCACCTGTGGGGCAGCATTTTGGGGTCTGTGTCAAGTGAGCTGTGGATATGCCTTTCAGTCCTCACCACTGTTGAGTGTCTTGGGAGGTGCTTTCAGGGTGCTCTGTGCCTGGGATTGTTGAAGCAAAACCGGAAAATGCTGCGTGTGGGAAGGATTCTCTTGGTTGGAAGGAATTACACCTATATCAGCATATGAATACATAGATATATCATACAACCACAGAATGGTTCTGTGAAGGCAGAATGCCACCTTCCCTCGGCCCACCCCTCCCCTACCCCTCTGCCCTGTCCCTACTGGAATGAGCATTCTGGGGATGCACTTCCTGTCCCAGACAGCCTCTTTCAGCTGCCAGCCAGACTTGCTCCTGTGACAGGAGAGTCCTCACCATCAGCAATGCGATTTCAGTTGCCTTTCCTGCTTCTCCTTGTTTCCTTCCTTAGCTCCTTGTCACTCCGGACCACACATTCTACACTGAAATAAAACCCTTTAATCTCACATCCCTCTCCCCTTCCTTATGGGATGTGTTACATTTAAAACTTACAGTGTTTGTGCTGAAAGTCTGTGACAAAGCAGGTGCTGAGACTGTACTCTGTGGTGTGAAGGTGTATAATCAATGAATATACAAGAGAGTTTGGCTAAACAGGTTATTACACTAAAAAAGAATAGATAAAGGGCTTACCCTTGTCCTGGGCTCACTGCAAAACTCCAAAGGAAGGGATCTCCAGAAGAGATCCTTCTCCCCTGGCAGTAAGCTCTTAAATGGGTCTAGGAGAGGTGCAGCCAGGCTCCCCCCACTTCTGGCAGCACAGGTGAATTGCCTTCACTGTGCTCCCTGGCTGACTCATTGCTTGCCTCAGGTGATCAATCAGGGGTTCAGGCTGTGATTCAGCAATTCCCATACAAAAGGAGACCTCACAGAGTAAAGATAATGTTAAACATCAGCTTTGAAGTGGTGGTCTCCATATTGGCCTTTGTGAACGAGGGCTTCTGCCCTGTTATGGAAAGGACCTACAAATACATGATTTGTTTGTTGATTTGTTGCAAAACCACTCGCTCAGTCCCGTGGCAGTCAGTGCTGGCCTGGAACGTTTATTCCCCATAACCTGCCCTGGTCATCATGACAAAGAAAGTTGGTTCTTACACTTACTTTCTGCCTCATATTAGGTTATGAATCAGTGCCCATTGTTTGGCTTGGAGTGTTTACCTTAACTCAAGGGTTTCATAGAATATCCCAAGTAGGAAGGGACCTCTAAGGATAATTGAGTTCAACTCCTGACTCCACATAGGATTTAATGGATTAGATCCCTTTTAGTAATTGGAGACACAATCCAATGCTTTTTGCATTCTGCCTTTACAGAGCAATAAATTTTTATTTTCCCTGACTCTGAGGATTGGCCTGTTGAATCTTCTCACATTGTTCCCTTTAATTTCCCTATTCAAAAGGAGAATCATCCCAAAGCGATGGGTTCCACCACTGCCACCTGACGTGGCCTGCACTTGAGTCTGTTCAGGCTTAATTGGACACAGATGACCCAAGATGCTCCATGGGTGTTTGTGTGTTTATTAAGAATCAGGCAGTTTCTTGGATTCCTGGTGGCCGTTTCAACTGTGAGTCATCCCCTGGGACCCACTGACTTGTCTGGGAAGGGTTTAGTGTGCTGGGCTGCAACTACAGGACAACTGCTGGCAGTATAGGTACTCTGGGGCTCTTTGTCCAGCCTTCATCTGCAGCTCCCAGAGGGCTCTGATCTCCTGCAGGTGATCTCTGACCAGCTCCTCTGGTGCAAAAGAGCTGTAATATCCTGATGCAGACTGTAGTGGAGAGATCGAATGTAAGGAAAACAGATGCTAGACCCAGGTAGCCAATGACAGAAATGGCAGGGCTGGGAGGTGAGCAGCCACTTTGTCCATACTGTGTCAGACTTCAAGAGACTGTTTTTCATACCTATGCAGGTCTTACAGTGGGATACCCTGGATTAGTATCAGTTGAAGAATAAAGCTCGAAAAAAAAGTAAGAAAATGCATCCTTGAGAACAAAAATTGTTTGTAAGAGGTTTTCTTTGAAATCTTCATTGTTAAGGACTTCAGGAAATCTTTCCAATTAGCTGCACATGTGTGGAAGACTTGAACAAACCTATGAAAAAGACAGCTCATTAGGACTTTCTGTATTTCACAGGTTCCAAGTCATATTTGATGCTAAATATTTGAACCTCAGATAGGGAGCGCAGAATGAAGTAAACTCTGCAGAAATTTAAGTCAGAATTAAATGTTGACTTGTTCACAGGACCCAGTGAAGGCCATTACTCACAAAGCCTTCTCCTCAACTTGTTGGAGTACATATTTGGAGGTTGTGATTACAGACAGGCAGAGCACTGTGCTAGGAAAACTCTTGGTTTGTTTGATGGAGCAGAAAGGCCAAGGCCTGACAACCAGATCCTGGGAGGAGAGACCCATCCTGTCTGGCTCAGGGCTATTCCTGAGGTCAGTGGGATGGGCTGGGTGCATTGCTATGTGGAGGACAATGGCATGACAGCTTCCAGCCTCTGCACAGGGATGAAGGTGGCC
This sequence comes from Lagopus leucura, assembly GCF_019238085.1. Lineage (NCBI taxonomy): Eukaryota > Metazoa > Chordata > Aves > Galliformes > Phasianidae > Lagopus > Lagopus leucura. The sequence goes on along the minus strand of NW_024962315.1, from coordinate 582,064 downwards.
CCATTGCCATGAGCACAGTAAATCTCCTCACAAACCATAGTAAAGGGGACAAAGACCTTGTTGCTGATTGGGCCTTCCATCCTCACCAGCACTCTGCTTTCTTCTCTGCAGGCTTTGCTATACTGTCCCAGAGTGCCCCTATTTCCCTCCAGTCTGCGGACACCCCCCTCTCCTCCCCACTTTTATCTGACCCTGGCATTTCAGTCATTTCACTCTCTCAACCCTCACCAAATGCTCCTTGATAAAGAAAGATATAGTGTGATCTAAACTGCCTTGGAGTGAAACCACTGCATTCCTCCAGTGATATCACTTCCTCCATATGCCCAGTCCACATATTTCAAGCTGCACTTTGTTGCCATTTTCTTCTTTTCTGTGGTTCTCCACTGCCATGGTGAACTCCATCATGTTGGAAGTCACCTCCTCATGGAATCTCCATCCATTATCCTTCTTGTGGCCTGTCAGCTGATGAGACAGAAGGAACAACATCATCTTCAAAGATACGCGCCTGCTGCTGGCCTTTCAACTTCTTGGGCAGACATCAACTCATCAGAATAATCTCAGCAATCCCAAATATCTCTGCCTTGTGGCATTAAGCTGATCAGACACATCACATTTGTACACCTTACTTGAAAAACACGTGTCTCCTCAAAGACCTCACCATCCATGCACTGGTAAATACCCAAAGTTAAGGGTTAGGAGATGGGTTGAAGAGAAGAGGTCAGAACACAGAAACAAAGGCTTTATGTGCAAGGTGTTCAAGTGTTAGGGAATAAGGATTAGAGCTCACCTTTCAGGATTACATGTTAATGATGGTGCTTAGAGCTGAATGAATTCCTACAGTCAAACAATATGTTTCTCAACATTTGCACCTGATTGTGTTTTATTTGCTGATGCACCTTTGCTCTGCTGAGGGCAGAGCTGTCAGGCTGACTGCGGTTCATTTGCTGCCATCTGAGTAGGAATGAGACAAGTAAAGTTTTCTGTAAGCCAAATGCAGCATAAGCATCCAGCTCCCCATCAGGAAGCCAGAAACCCCACAGAAACCTGCAGGAGAATCAGAGCACATGTGGGTGCCCAGGAGGAAATCTAGCCCCAGCACTGGAGCAGCATCTGGCCATGGAGCACCACAGCCCAAGAACAGAGCGGTGCTGTCTCTGCCGAGCTGGCTTCCCAAGAGAGACTTGTTTATCCCCTTCAGACCTAGCAGGCTGGTTCATCCAAATGCTTGCTGATTGTTTGGGAACTCAAATCCTTCCGGCCTTCAAGCTGGAGGCAGCCAGAGGGGAACACCTCCTGGGTCTGATTGTGTGCTGCCTGAGTGAGAATGTAATCCATGCTGGCTGCACAAGAGTCTTCTTAATATCTCTATCATTTTACTTCAAATAACCTCATTGGGTGACCCTTGTGTTGATTTCTTAGAATTTGGATCTGGGAGATGTCCATTTCCTTCACAGCCATTATGATGAAGGCACAGAAGTGATGTGGACACTTGCTGAGGTCACAGTCGTTGCCATGGTGGGAGTGTTTGTGCCACAGCTGGTGAGCAGAGCTGGTGCTCTGGTGAGCAAAACACTCTGCAAGCAGAGACTGAGCTCTGGGCCTTCCAGGGAACAAATCATCCTGTGAGAGCCCATTGGTAGCACCACTGCAGTATGTGTGTGAGCTGACACAGCTTAGGCTGATCAGGCTGAACAGGTGAGCTGGGTTTGGTGCTGGGTGGTTGCTGGGAGGTGTCTCAGAAGAAAAACTAGGCAGGGGAGGAGTTCCCAGATCCAGCAGTGCCCCTCGACACAACTGCTTCCAGGGGAAATGGGTTCTTGTAGGGATTCCATCCCACATTTCGGTGGGGATGAAAAGTCATTACTCCCCTGGATAACTGCTGGTGGGCCCCCACCTTTATGTCAGACATTAAAAAGAAAGGAGAGCACCAACTGCACAGAGCACAACTTGTGCCTCACTGCCCCAGTGATCACTGGCTGTGCCATACCCAGCAGGCACTCAGCTGGGACACAGACTGTCCGGTGATATCCCCACACACTGAGATATCCAAAGCACATGGGGCCATGGCTGCCACCAGTGTCACAGCTGTGAGCACTGTGCAGGAAGGTGGCACACGGCATCAGCTCTCATCACAGCTGGAGGTGAGGGGGTAGCCGGTGGGTGCTGCCTGCTGTGACTGCCATGCTGACCATGTGACACAGCAGTGCGCAGGTGTGTGCGCTGGGAGGGAGAAGGGCTGCCGCTGTGCTGGGCTAAGCCAGAGCTGAAGGTTTGTCAAAAACCCTGACTGAGGGTTGGGGCAAAGGGAGTTTTCTTCACGACAGCAACACCAACTATGTGCAGAGCTACTGAGGAGATGAAGAAGAGCAGTTGCTGACACAAGTCATGGTAGACACAACCTGGAGTTAGTGTTAGGCAGTGCTTGCAGCCAGCTGATTTCCATACGTTGTCCTCCTCGAGAGACTTACTGGCATTACAGAAGAAAGCTGGGGAAATGTTTCTTCCTCATGATTTCTCACTTGTTGATACTTTCTACAGGGTTTCTATCCAAAAGGAGATTTCAGGGAGCAAGGTGGTCTGAGAAAGAGTGAAGCCAGCTCTTTCCACGAGCGAGGGAAGTCCCTGTGGAGAGGGCAACGAGAACTTGAGCTTCCCCTGAGACATTCCCCACCATGTCTCAGCAAGGACACGGCTGCTGTTCCTATTCCTGCTCTGTGTATGGAAAGGTATGGCTGGGTTTCTTTTCCTTGGGTTTTCTTCCTTTTTCTCATTTTAAAGGGGAAGGGATGAAGCATGGGGAGCCCTACTCGTCTTTTGTTACCTCAGTAACTGGTTGGATTCTGCATGTGCAGCAACAAGACAGCATTGCCAGGCTCCTTAACCTGCTGGGGCAGGGTGGGAGCAAAGAGCATGCACTGCCCTCCTGCCAGCTCCACCTGGTTATGGTTTGCCAGGTCCCTGCTGCCCTGGGTTTCTGCTGAGAAGTTTGTTCCAGCTGCCTGCAGTAGTAAAGGGTGGGGAAGAAATGGTGGTGAAGAGCTAAGGCTGTGGACGGTAATTTTGCATGGATTGAAATGTGGCACCTGAAGGCACTGTTTCCCTCAGAATAATGCTGGTGTTTGCAGGTGTGTTGGTTTAACCCCCTGAAGTGATGTCTGAGAACGCCTGTCTTCTCCACGTGAACTGAAAGACGGATATGCCCAGAAATTGCAGCTTGTGCAGATGTTGTGAATACACCCCCAAATATTTCCTTTAGTGATAACTAATGTTTCAGCACTCTGATATCCATCTCTGGCACGATCTGGAATGCTGCAGCTCTCAACAAACCTTGGCTGCCCGTTCCCACTGACATTTATTCCTTTCTCTCTTCAGAAGCAGCGCAGTGCTGTTCCCTGTGCTAGGAAGCAGCAGCCAGCAGGCTGCCAGAAATCCAACAGTGCCTTGCAGTGCACAGGGGGACGCGATGGGGACGGACCGTCCTTAGCACCATGCAAAAGTGAGTTTCTTCAGTCCTCTGTCATGAAGTATGGAAGAATGCACTTTAAGTAAGTGCACTTTAAGTTTCTGAGCGGGTGCAGTGCTGTAGGGATGTCCAGTAACCATGGTGAAAGCATTAGAGAGGCCAACAGTGATAGCTGATGGCAGTACTGAGACAGAAGTGTGTGTATAAGTAGTGGTGCTCAGAGCTGACTGAATTCCCTTTAGGGACAAAAAATCCATGTCTTGATTTCTGCAGCTGATAGTGTTTTGTTTGCTGTGCTCTGCAGAATGCAGAGCTGTCAGGCAGACGGGGTTCCTCTGCTGCCATCTGAGCAGGAATGAGAGCAGTACTGCTTTGTGTAAGCACATTGCAGTTTAAACATCAGTTTCTGTTCTGGCTGTAGAACAGTGTCTGTCAGTTTTTGGGGGTGGATGTGAGCTAACAGGACAGTGCTGCTCCCGTTGTCTGTGAAATCACACACAATCTGTTGTTGCAGGGATGGAGCCTGCGCATCCATGGGATGGTGCTAGGCATGGGGAGAAACGGAAAGCCTCCCCAGGTAAGAAGCTCTTGTGAGCTGTGGTGTGGGTACCTGCCTCTAAATAGGGCTGCACAAAAGGCTGTGTGTGATGGAGGAGAGAAGACGGGCACTGCAGATCTGTGCTGACTGCAGAAATGGCTCACCATTGAAGCAGAAAAAAGGCAAATTGAAGAAACTACACTTGAAGACCAGAAGTCTGTGGTTGGCTGTGCTAAAATGTTCCTCCAAATAGATGCTCTTCATGTCTTTCTTGTTTCCTTTCTGCCAGAAGCTGATACAAGCAGCCTTCCACTGAAGCACTGCTCTGTGGAAAGGCACAGGAGAAGCATGGAATGTGGCACAGCACCAAAGAGAGGTACAGACACAGCAGGCATCTGGATTTGGTGCCCTGTCTTTCTAGTTAGGCTTTCTGTCTGTTCTTTCTGGGACTGATCTCATTGCATGTTGCTCGGGGTCTTAATCCCTAGGATTTAGTTACCTCTCCTGTCCTGATTTGTACTGGGAACCCACAGTTGATACAAGATCCTAAGATCCATAACCATGAATACCCAAGATTAGATTTTCAAGTACTGTGGCCTATTTTGTAGAATGAAAGTAGTTCTGGACTCTCTTTAAATCCTGTTGCTTTTCCTTTCTTTATGGTGACAGTGAGAGGTGCTGAGTCAAATGGAGAGAGACGCATGAATGCAGTACAAGAAGTCTATTCTGAAAGAGCTCATCTAAGAACTGAATCCAAAGCTCATGTACGGGCTGGAGGGCTTCTTAGCAGAGCAGGTCCCAGTGAAGGGAGAAGACCATCCCCTGCAGTGAGCCTCCACTCCCTCTCCAAGACCCTGCCTGAAAGAAAGCACAAGGACTTGGAAGGAGCAAAACAAGCAACAGAGCAGCTGTCTCCCTACAAAAGAGTGAGGAGTGAGTGCAGCAGGGAGAAGGCTCTGAGGATGTATCAGAGTGGGGACAGCGTGCTGCCTCCAGCAGCGCAGCCTGGGCCTGCCGCAGCGCAGAGCTCCAAGCGAAGAGGTAAGAAGGTGCTGCGGTACCCTCCCCCGTGAGCTGCTGCCTTTGGTGAGGCACTGAGTTTGCTTGGGGTTGGCTTTGCTTTTTCCTTCTCTGTGGAGGGGAAAAGAGTTGAAGGCTACAAAGTCCAAAGGCACTGAGGTGCCAGAATATGTAACCCCATCTTTTTCCATTCATTCCATGATGGTCTTCTGTGCGTCCAACTGGAAATGTCATTCACTGAGAATGGCTTCCTAGTCCAATTTCAAAATGAAATTATCTTTTTTCTTACTTCATAGCAAGAAGAAAAAGAAGAACAGGACAAAAAAAGAGGAGAGCGGAAATGATGAAGGCTTCTCTGAGAGCTGCTGCTGCACATGCAGAGGTGAGTCCTTAGTGAGCACAGACACACACTCTCTTGTTGTTCTCATTGCCTCCATCTGTCAGACATGAAAGAGTGCTGAGGGAAGCAGCGTAGTAGGAAAACACCCAGCTGTGCGTTTGAGGAAATCACACTGTCAGTGAGGGCTGCCTAGGGGAGCTTGGATGCCTTTCTCTCACTTGAGGACGCTGTTAGTAATGGCCAGAGAGTTTTGCTGTGATAAAGAAGCTTGCCATGTCGGGCACTGCAACTTTGAAACCGCGTCTCACAGCAGAGCACGAATCTTACCATGGGCAGCTGTTGTGGGAAGTAACATCAGTGACCTGAATGGCAGGAACGTGCTGTGCTGCATGGGGCCATTCTGGAAGTTTTTTGATTAAACTTTCTTAATGAGATCTCCCTAGATTGTTTCTGTCCTATTTCTACACTCACTTTGTTTCTTTTCAGTCTTCCACAGTGAACAGTCTTGTGGAGATGATGTAAAAGCTGCAGCTGAAAGACTGACAGGAGGAGCATCAGAAGGCAGAGGCAGTGCACAGCGTTACAGGGCAGCACTGCGAGTGCCACCCAACTCAGCATCCAAGTCTTTTTCTGTTGCTGTCAATCAATAAACTCACGATTATGGACTCAGAAAGAGCACACGGCCTAATTTGCTGAGCAACATTCCATGAGCTGGTGCATGACCTCCCATGTGCAACTCCCACAGCTCCATCAGTGAACACTGGAATTTATCAAAGCAATGGATGCACCAATCCCTTGCACTGCCCGCCAATCCTTTGCACTGCCCACAAACGCACTGTCTGCAAAGCACGTGCAAAGAGCTGTGAGCAGCACAGCTCGGCCATGAGCACGCTAAGTTAGAGAACAGCTCTGTGCAGATGTCTGAGTTCTCCTGGGGCAGCACTGAGCATAAGTGAGCATGTGCCCCTCACCCTGCAGGCATCTCTGCTGGGGGAAGAGAGGCTTTGCCGGCCGCCTGGTCCCAGGAGGCAAAGGTGTTCTCCCAACTTCCCTGCAATGGTTGCTTCCTTCATCTTCCCCCGTCTTCAGCTGTTGTTATACTACTTATTCTACAGATGGGGCTTGAGTGTCTGTCATCATGGCACATCTTTGTTTTGGGTTGTATCACTTTGGTTTTACTAAACTAAAAACTTCAGAGTGCACACTAAATGAGGGGTCACAGCCCATGGAAGTGGAGAACTTTTGGCATGAAGGTGTTGTTTGGTTTTATAATGAGTGTATAATAGGCAAAGTTCACCTAAAGGATGGCATTTTGTCTAAAAATGACACGTTTTTTCAAGAGTAGCAGAAATTCCTGGTTTTAGTTTGATTACATTTTGGTGTACAGAGCTCATCATTGGAGTCTTTTCTGCTGGGCTCTTTTTGAAGGAGGAATGCTTCTTGGTGAGCCTGTGCAAAGTTTTTGGATGTTTGAAATCAATTATGAGAAATTCATTATTAAAAAGAAATAACTACCTTTATGCATACTTTCTTGTTATTCCTTTTTCCTTACCACTGCATCAACAAATATACCATTGCTTCATGAAGTCTTTTAAACACCAGTAAGTTGGAAACTATTGATGCTTGCTTTATTTGCAAAGGATTTTTCACAGCTTTGAGGGTATATTTGAGGGGTATTTACCCCATGTTCAGGGGGACCTTCATTCTCCACCCCTTTCTTCCTCATGAAGCCAGTGGAGAAGTGGAAAGAAGAGATTATGGTTCTATAGAGATAAAGGGAAAATAATTTACTAGAAGTGGTAAAGAACTGTGAGACTATACAGTATAAAAGGAGTCAAGGGCAATGAATCAAACAAACAGAAACAGAAAAATCTCTGAGCCATTCTGCATTGTCAGCTGACCAGGTGGAAAAGGAAGTCCTCACATCACATCACATTTGGTTTTTTATTCATATCATAGAATAATAGAATCACCAAAGTTAGAAGTGACCTTCAAGATCATCCAGTCCAACTGTCTGCCTATCACCAGTAGCTCTCACTAAACCACATCCCCCAACAACATCTAAACATTCCCTGAACACCTCCAGGGTTGGAGTCTCCTCCCTCTCCCTGGGCAGCCCTTTCCCCCTCCCTGGGCAGCGCCTGACCATTAGTATTTCCCAACATCCAGACTGAAGCTCCTCTGGCACAATTTGAGGCCATTTCTTCTTGTCCTGATACATGAGAGAGGAGGCCGACCCCCATCTCACTACAACCCCCCTTCAGGTAGTTATAGAGAGCAATGAGATTTCCCCTGAGCCTCCTCTTCTCCAGACTGAACAATCCCAGCTCCTTCAGCCACTCCCAATCAGACTTGCACTCCAGACCCCTCACCAGCTTTGTTGCCCTTCTCTGGACGCACTCCAGGGCCTCCATGTCTTTTTTGTAGTGAGGGACCCAACACTGAACACAGCACTTCAGCTGAGTACAGGGGGGATTACCATCTCCTGCTCCTGTGCTATTTCTGACACAAGCCAGGATGCCATTGGCTTCCTTGGCCACCCGGGCACACTGCTGGCTCATGTTCAGCTGAGCATCAACCAACACTCCCAGGTCCGCTTCTTCCACACAGTCTTCCAGCCACTGCGCTCCAAGCCTATGGCATTGCCTGGGGTTATTGTGGCCAAGTGCAGGACCGGCCCTTGGTCTTGTTCAACTTCATCCCACTGGCCTGCGCCCAGCAATCAGCCTGTCCAGATCCCTCTGTAAGTCCTTCCTACCCCCAGGCAGAATGATGCTTCCTGCTTGGAAGTCATCTGCAAATTACTGAGGGTGCACTCAGTGCCCTCATCCAGGTCATCAGTAAAGATATTGAAAAGTATATGTATGTATACATTCATAATACCCTAGAAGGGAGGGGAGAGTTGCAGTGTTTAGAAGTGTTTCCAAAGTTTCAACAAATTTAAATTAATGGGGAAAAAAAAGATGTCCAGCAGAGGAAGTTTCTCAGACAGAGAGAGACTTTCTTTTGGGTAGAAATCAGATTTTTTTATATACCATAGAGTCTGAAGAAGCATAGGACACAACTGGATAATGCAACCATTTCAAATAATATACAATAGACACCATTAATATCCATCTTTCTTCTGAGACAGACAAGAGATGATGGTTTTTCTTATATTCTCTTCAATAATTTTTTTCCCAAGGCTATTTCCACTTCCTGAGATGATAATTTTTTTTTCAATTTCTTGTTTTATCCTCATCAGTGGTACATGCCTGCCATCCTATTTCTTTCCCAAGCACAATTCAAACCAAACCCAGATGCCATTTTTGTCAGAGTCAACACCAGAAAATAGTGATTTACAGAATTAGTAGATGTGCCATGCATTTCCCTAAAGAGGAGGAGGGAAAGCTGCTTCATGTGTATAAAAGAAAATCTTCCCCAGGTTCTCTTGGGCAGCTGGCCTTCACTGAGTCCCAGAGCCACACAGCACTGCCTGCTGCAGACAGTAATAAAAGTGTCACTGTATGTAAGTGCTGTTGGGGAATGGGGATGTGGGATGTGGTCAGTCCAAAACATTTTGCCTCTGTCTCTCCTTCATCCTCAGGCTCTTTCTCTGCTTCAGCACAAGGTATGCAGTCCTTCCATGGGATGCAGTCCTTCACAAAATGTTCAGTTTTTCAGAACTGTTCAGAAACAGTTCAAAATTCACCATCTCCATGTCCGTACAATGGGGTGCAAACAGTGCAAACCAGTGGTGTGTCCTTTTTCAAGCTGGCTGGAATATCCTCTTGTCTAACAAAGGGTAGCTTTTGAGCTCAGTACACAGGTGCCTTCCCTGCTATGTATGACCTCCTACCAAAATCTTGCTACATGAAACCAATACAGATGCAAAGGATGCATCCAACATAATGAGACCCATCTCCAAGCCATGCTAATTTGGGGTGCACTGTGCTGTATAGCACGACAATGTGAGCATACCCCACTGTCAGAAATCGTAGAATCATAGAATGTCCTGAGTTGGAGGGATCCACAAGCATCACTGAGCTGAACACTTGAGTCCCCACAGGTCCATCAAAAAAGCTGAACCTATCTAAAAGCACTGCTCCAGTTTCTTGAACATCGACAGGCTTGGGACCATGACTGACCACCTTTCAGATAGACTTTTGTTTTTTCCCAGTATCCAATCTGAGTTTCTAATGATACAGCTTTAAATCATTCCTTTGCAATCTATCACTGGCCGTCAGAGAGCAGAGACAGTCATCTCCCTCTCTGCTCACCCTCATAATGATGTTTTACATAGCAGTGAGGCCATCCTCCAGTACTCTCACTGCCAGGGTCCCCGCCATGTGCACGCAGCTCTTCACAGAACTGAAAACAGGTCCCAGTCTAATGCACTTTCAGACAGTCCTGTGATTTAATATACAAGAAAAGTAAACAAAAAAATCTGAGTAAATAAATAAATACATACATATGTATCAAAATATCAAAGTCATGTAAGTAATGACATTAAGATTCTTACGGTGTTATTTACCACCCAAGCTGATGGAAAGACAATCTTGCTCATTTGGTCTCATTTGCTTTATTCCCAAGTTTGCGAATAAGCAGCACAATGGCTGCTTATTAATTATCCCACCTCACAGAGTCAGTGGATCTCCCTGGAGGCAGCAGCCCTCTTTTCCACTACACGTATGTCGAAAAAGTATGTTTTCCATCGCTAAGGATTTGTCTCTTCTTCATTAGGGGCTGGGAGTGGATTTTGTGTTAGAAAACAGCCTGACAGACCTCTAAAATGGAGACCCCAAAGGCAGGTTCACTCACAGGCACAGAAAAATAAGGATCTGTCACATGGCCAGTGGTGAGCTGAACAGGTTCATGCTGCGCTCTGTGATGTATTGGCTCAATGGTTGGACTCCAAGGGCTGTAGTGCACAGGGCTACATCTGGCTGGGGACATTTCACAAGCAGTGTTCCTTATCGGGCATCTAGACCTTTGGGAGAATTGTCTGTAACAGCATATGACGTGATCCATAGGGGAAATCAAAATGTACAGCTGCTGCATGGGAAGCTTTTGTCCCCAAATACTGAGTGTCAGCTAGAACTGCCTGCTCAAGACAGCACAGAAAACAGAAGTATCAAACTAGGGGCACAAAGCTCCAGACCCCTGGTGACAAGGGGATTGTGGCACCCACATCCAGGTGTCCTCAGCACTGCCTAGAAGGGACTGAACCACAGGCAGTTATTTTTCAGTGATGTTCTAATTCTTCCCGTTTCCCTCTGAGCAGGGAGGATCTGAGCATGCGTGAGACAATGAATGCAGAATAACAGGTTGGGGGGGGGGGGAGGGGAGGAGGAGAAGAGATCTTTGAGAGAGGGAGGGGAGCGGAGAAAATGTAAAGGATGCGTGGAGGGGAGAGGAATGAACCTAAGGGCACACAGAGCAGAATAAAGCCGATCTGAACCCACTACCACACTCAAATCCTCCAATCCTGTTCCCAGATACCCCCATTCACACTCACACATCCCCTTTCTCGCACCTGGAAACGCTCCTTCCACACACACTTAAATGGAGTAACCGTGCCACACACCCAAACGCCGCCTCGCATTTCCAAAAGCCTCCCTCGAAACCGCGCCATTCCCCTTCACGCCCACCCGCATTCGCCCTTCTCACTCCAAACGTCCCCGCCCGCAGCCGGGCACCGCCGTCGCCCGTCCCGCCCCGCCCCCGCCGCCCCATCCCTGCGCTCGGGCTCCCTCTGCGGCCGACCGCGTCCCCGCGCCCGCCCCCGCCGCAGCCGCCGCTCGGGCCGCACCTGCGGGAGCGGCAGCCCGGGGCGGCAGCCGGGGCCATGCTGGGCAAGGACTACATGCTGGCCATCATCCTCGTCAATTGCGACGGTCAGCCGCGCGGGGGGCGGCCTGGGGGAGCCGAGGGGGAGCGGGGGGGGGCGGGGCGCGCGGCTGAGGCGGCGGCCGCTGTCCGCGGTGCTGAACTCGCGGCGCTCGGCCCGGCGGGGTGGCGCATCCCGCAGGCCTCTTCCTGTGCGGGCGGGAGCGGGGGGGCGCGGCGGCACCTCCTTCTCACAAGGGCGGCTGGGGAGCTTCGCGCTCCGAACGGTGCTGTGAGTCGCGGAACCCCCCGCCCTTCGCCCCCTCCGCGATGTAGGGGCCGCAGAGACGGGCTGGGCCCCGGCGAGGCGGGTGCGGAGGAACGGCGCGTCGGAACGCTGCCGAACCGAGCTCAGACAGTGGGTGCTGAGAAACCCCGATAGCGGACGGGGACGGAGTCCGGCGCTGGGAGCGTTCGCGGTCCAGCGGGAGGCTCGGCCTGGCCAATGGCAGCTGCAGCGCTGTCACTGGCGGATGGCATGACGCCCATCCTTCCTGGCAGCACCACTCTGAGGGACAAGCAGCACAGGGGGCACGATGACCTCTGTATTTTTAGCCGCAGACCCAGGAGCAGATCCCATTACTTATCCACACCACGAGCTTGTTCTCTCGATCTCTCCAGGGCTTGCAGGAGAGGGCCATTGCCCTTCCGTGGCCATGCTGGGAGGAAGTCAGTTCTGGTATACTGCTCTGCTGGCAGAGAGCTAGGAGCTGCCCGATGCTGGGGATGTCCCTGGGCCATGCCTGGGCAGCCTACCTCGGTGCCTCCCTGGCGGGGCCATCTCACCTCTCAGGCTGCCAGTGAGGCAACTGCCTGTACCGACCATGGTGCAGGGGGTCTGCTGCTGCAGCAGCAGCTCTGGCATCTCTGCAAACCATCCTGCTCAGCACTCCCCTGTTCCATGCCAGGGCACCAGGTTGCAGCCCAGAGGCCACTGTGCAACCATTTTCTCACCAGTTTATTGCTTACTGCTCCCTGCAGCTGGGAGCAGCTGTGGGAGCTTTCTCCCTTGCCTCACCCTGTCTCTGCATAGACAACCTCTGGAGTGACCAGAGCCTGGAGACGGACCCTGACCTTCCTCCCGGCTGGAGAAAAATCCATGACTCTCTGGGCACCTACTACTGGCACGTGCCCACGGGCACAACACAGTGGCAGCACCCTGCTCTCTCTAGCAACCTAGGAGGATTCCTGGAGGCTGATGGAGAGAAGACGCTCCAGGAAACGGTATAGGACATGGGCAGGGAAGGAAGGGCTGGTGCTGGATCCCAACAGCCAGTGTGCAGACACAGAAGTCTCTGGGTACTTTGTGCAGCCACCATAGCAGGACTCTGTCACCCCAAAGTCGTGCTCAGTCCATTCCTAGCCAGCGTTAAGTCCCTTGAAGAACTTCAGGAAGCCTCACAGTGTCCCCACCCCAGCCATTCTGCCAGGCTGTCCATGAGCTGAGATTGCTTTCCCAGAAGGGAGGCCTCTTACGGGTGCCTCTGCAGATATATGTTCTCCTGACAACCCCTCTTCTCTCTCAGGACTGCCAGGTCTCTGTGGTGAAGCACACATCAAAAGCCAGGCCTGTTCCCAGCCCCATGGCCTCGCTGACCAGGAGGTAAGGTTGCCCCTGTGCTCTGCTGACTTGTGGCCGGGAAAACTCAGGGTTCCACCTACTGAGGCCAGAAGTTTGAGCTGGCACCATGGTAGGATGCAGCCCTGACAGTGGTGTGGGGGTGTTCTGCTGCTCCTTGGGACTCTCAAGGTCAGAAATGCTGAGCAGGAGCTTACCCCTCCCCACCTCATCCCATCCCTTCAGGGCATCGCTGACATGGCAAGGTGATGACTTCCAGCAGTGTGGTGCAGAGCCCAGCTCCAAGGTAATGCATCAAGGCACTTCCCTGCACACACACAGCCTGAGGGCTCCCTGCACTGCCATGTACAGGCTGCCAGGAGTGGCACAGGAGGGAGGTGGCAGCAGCTGACAGGCACCAGGGTGGGAGCAGGGCTGGCCATATAGGCACAGATACAGATACAGGTACAGGATAGGGCTATGTCAGCCCGGCAGAGGCCCACCATCTCTCTGCTCAGTGCTTTGCTGTGCGTTCACTGGGCTGGGTGGAGATCCCCGAGGAGGACCTAGCGCCTGGCAAGAGCAGCATTGCTGTCAACAACTGCATCCAGCAGCTCTCCAACAGCCAGGGCCGAGGCTCTGCAGACAGCTGGGGAGAGGTGAGCTGCACGGAGGTCCTGCTGCTGTGCTCCGCGGAGTGCAGTGCTGCAGGACGGGGCTGTTCCCATCCTCGGTGTAGTTCTGGGACATGGGACGTGTGTGGCTGGGCCGCTACCAGGTAAGGGTGCCCCCGGCTCCCCGCAGGGCCAGGACCTGGTGATGATCCTGAAGAAGGACACCATGAGCCTGGTGGACCCTCTGGACCACAGCCTCATCCACTGTCAGCCCATCCTCAACATCCGCGTCTGGGGCGTCGGCTGCAACAAGGGCAGGTGCTGGGCGCGGGGCGGGGCCGTGGGTGCGCCGCAGCTCCACCGCTCGGCCCCGGGGGGCCCAGGCACGAACTGACCGCCTCACTCTTCCCCCACCGCCACGCCGCGCACAGGGACAGGTAACGGCAGGTAAAGCCTGTGCGGGGCCGAGCGGAGCGCCACTTCTGACGGGGCTAAGCTCAGACCTTCGCGGTCTCGCAGGGACTTCGCCTTCGTGGCGAGTGACAAGGACACCTGCGTGCTCAAGTGCCACGTCTTCCGTTGCAACGTGCCCGCCAAGGGCATCGCCAAGGCGCTGCACGGGATGTGCTCCCAGGTGCGCTCCGCGGATCTCTCTCGTCGGGCCGCTCCGGGAGCGCCGGGCCCCGCACGAACCGGATCGCCGTCCCCGGCAGATCGTGGCAGAGCGCGCAGCAGCGGGCAGCAGACTTTCACCGCGCAGCGCCGCGCTGGAGTCCATCTCCGCGGCCACGTGGCCCCTGCGTACAGGTACCGCGCGCGCCCCGGGGGGATTCGGGGTCCGGGCTGGGGCGGGGGTCCCGCTAACCGCTCGTGTCCCGGCAGCGGACGTCCAGGACGCCGTAGGGAGGCCGCCCCGGCAGTACGAGGCGTTGTACATCGGCAGCCGGCCCGTGCCCAGGGCAATGGGTAAGGCCGCCCCGCCGCAGCCCCGCCTCAGCCCCGCAGCGGGCGGGGAGCACCGCGCGCCTCTCCCCGCAGGGATGGACGTGCTGAACGCCGCCATCGAGCAGCTGCTGGCGGGCCCCGGGCGGCACAGCTGGACGCCCGCCCACGTCTACGTGTCCGACACGGCCGTGCGGGTGCGGCGGGCGCAGGTGGGGCCGGGGCGGGGCCGAGGGGAGCGCGGCGGGGTCGGGGCGGGACCGGCGCGGCGCCCGCAGGAGGAGGACGGGGCGCACGTGTGGCAGTGCGAGGTGCGCTACGTCACTTTCCTCGGCGTGGGCCGCGACGCGCACACCTTCGCGCTGATCGCCGACACCGGGCGGCGCTTCCAGTGCGCGGCGTTCTGGTGCGAGCCCGACGCGGGCACCATCTCGGAGGCGGTGCAGGCAGCCTGCATGGTGAGCGGGGCGGCGCGGGGCGACGGGGAAGCGGATCGGGAGCCGCCCGCCGCCACGCCGCCCGCGTACCCGCAGGTGCAGTACCAGAAGTGCCTCGTAGCCGCCGCGCCGGGGCCGAAGGCGAAGCGCGCTACCGCCGGGGGGGCGAAGGCGGGCGGGGGCAGCGGCGGCGCGGCGGGGCCCGGTCCGCGGAAGCGCGGGGTGCTGTCGCTGCTGGAGGCGTTCCGCCAGCGGCACGCGCTGCTACACCTGCCCTAACGCGGGGCTGCGGGGCTCGGCCACACCGCGCCCCTCCGCCGCCCGCCAATAAAGCTCCGCAGCCAGCTCTGCCTCCGCTTCGCTCCGCCCTCGGTTCCGCCCTCGGTTCCGCCCTCGGTTCCGCCCTCGG